>NC_044033.1:37557512-37857512 GCF_901765095.1 Microcaecilia unicolor | reverse complement strand
ATATTCATTGTGGATATCCTGAAAACCTGATTGGCTGGGGGAGCCTCCAGGACCACGTTTGAGAACCACTGGTCTAAACAAATACATTCATTACTCCTGAGTTATACATTTATGCTAGATTTTATTTTCCATCAGGAATACTTTGTTATAGTCTTATTCAATGTCTCTATCATATGACCCTTTCCTTCAAGGTATCCGCAGATCTTTTATTCTCACCTGCAAAATAATCCGGGAACTTTTCTCTCAATATTTGGCTCCAGAGATCTGAACACTGGAAACAATACTAAAAATAAGGTCTCAATAATGTTTTATATTGCCAGCCTTTTTCCCCCCCCTGCTCTGCTGATTATACTACTACTAATCAAAGCCTGTTCACCAACTGTTGGGGAGATTCCCAATATGTTCCAATATAGTTACTGCACAGAAAAAGTCTCCCATGTGATAAGTAAACTGACAACACAGCACATGGTAAATGACCAAGCACACATATGCAATCTGAACCCATTCCCTGCTCATAACCTTCGCATTTCCAGCCCATAACAGGCTATGTAGTTATCACATGAATTAGCCTGTGCCATAACAATGGCAACTGCACTACATCAATGTCTATAAACACTTTAAAAACCACTTGCCTGATATTCAAAGGGGTCCTTTTACCAAGCTGTGGTAAAACAGGCCATGCGGTAGAGGCGGGGGCTGTTTTTTTCAGTGCACTAGGGACACCCCCAAATGGCCATGCAGTAAGATTATTCTTACCGCGTGGCCACGGGGGGGAGCACTTACTGCCACCCATTGAAATGGTGGTAAGGGCTCCCACAGTAACCTGGCGGTAACTGGGCAGCGTGCGGCGCTGCCCGATTACAGATGGGTTAGCGCTGCGCTAGAAATTTGGGAATATTTTCCAGCATACAGGAAATGGCGCATGCTCAAGCTGGAGCTACCACTGGTGGCTGTGTGGCAACCCTTTCGTAAAAGAGCCCCAAATTGACTTAAGTGGTCAGGAGAGACCCCTGCCCGCTTAAATCATGCTCAGTGAGCTGAGCTCCGATATTCAGCAGCAGTTAACCAGGCAGTACCGCTGAATATTAAAAGATCAGCATGCACATTCCTGAATCTCCACTATCCTAGCTGCAAAGGGCTAAAATATAAACTAACATATGCATCCAGCTTCCACTACGCAGCTATGGAATGCACTACCACTTGCCGTGAGAAAAATCTGCGACCTAACCAACTTTCGGAGATCACTGAAGATCAACCTGTTCAAAAAGGCATACCACAACGATATAGCCTAACTACCAGGCAACGAACCACAAGACTGAACTAGATAAAACCCAACTCTCTATACTTGACCACCAAAGCCTACTCTACCACGAATGAACTATAACACAATGCCACTCTATCTCTAAATCCGAATATGAACTCTTTATACTTGAATGTTTAATCTTCTATGCCAATCATGATCTCTAATGTAATACTACTTGTATTTCTCAATCCGGAAATGGCGATCGCCATGACAGAACAATGTAAGCCACATTGAGCCTGCAAATAGGTGGGAAAATGTGGGATACAAATGCAATAAATAAATAAATATATAAAACTATTCCTCTATATTCCTCTATATTTTGTGGATGTATTTCCTTTGTATCAGCCAAAGCGGTTGTTGCAATTGGAAGCCGCTAAACAGTTATGTACTCCTCAATGTTCTGATTTTCATTTTGAGGAGACTCGTGCACAAGCTTTCTCAGTTGCTGCGTTAAATATGTAGAACAACCTTCAGGACACGTGAGACTTTGTCCAAACAAACAGCAATTCAAGAAGCACTTAAAGATTCACTGCTGATCTGCCGTTGATAATTTTATTTTTGGAAAGTAAGGTAATAACTGGAAATGTTATGTGATGGTTTGCTTTATGTTTATTTTATGTATGTATTACTTTACCCCTCTTTGGATTTAAACAGACTATTCATTTTTATACATAAATAAATACATAAATAAATAAATAAATTAAGTAGGTCGGAGAGAGGAGTTCCAGAGGCGAAGTTGAGGAAGAGCTGGAAGCAATATTCTTAGCTAAGCGACCAAATAGTACCACATAAAAATCAGTCCTATCTTTGGTCACTTAGCTGTGCAGGTGCCCGCATAGCTGTCAATGATGTCCTTCCTAAAAAAACATGCTCCTCTCCCTCCTGAGCCTCTCCACAACATGACCGACCACAACAAATTTTCCCTTTAGATACTGCCCCTCCCCATATGTCAGTAGGCCCTTTGGGCCTGCCTTTAACTCCAATGGTCGAGTGGGTATTCAGTGCAGCAGCAAACCCCACTCGCTCCTGCCCCTAGTGGCTGCAGCTCTAAAATGGAGTCTGCGACTCTAGTGCTAGTCTCATGGCACTATCACTAGAGGTCAGATTTTCTATAGCGATGATTTTTGAGCACTATTTACTAAGGGATACTTTTACTAAGGTGAACTGAAAAATGGCCTGCGCTAGTGTAGGCGCATATTTTGGACACGGGCAGATCCATTTTTCAGCATGCCTGTAAAAATTCCTTTTTTGGCCAAAAATGGTCATGTAGCAAAATGAAAATTGGTGCTCATCCATTTTGGGTCTGAGACTTTACCGCCACCCATTCACTTAGCGGTAAGGACTCACTCATTAACCGAGCGGTAATCGTCTACGTGCATACAATGCCGATTACTGCCCGGTTAGCGACGTGCACTGGAAAATAGAATATATTTTCCGGTGCGCATAGCGGACAAGCATAAAAATGAAATTACCACCCGGGCCATGTGGTAGCCGGGTGGTAGTTCCAAATCAGTGCGCGTTGGGCACGCGTAGGCGCCTAAGCAGCTTAGTTAAAGGGCCACCATCTAGCCCTTACAGTGCATTGTTACTGGTGTAGGGGGCACAGAAGCACTTACCACCTGCTATATAGGAGCCAGCAAGGACATCCGTGCTAACAGCACATTGACGACACAGTAATTCTGTGTTCCCAATAGTTAGAACACGGGCTTGGTACTTTAGAAAACGGTCCCTAAATAAAATTAAAATTTAGTAAACATGGGAAACTAAACAAAAGGAGCATTTTTGATCTACATACCCCTATTTCATTTGCATAGAGGGGCATTTTCGAATGGGGATTTTCATCTCTAAGGACGCCCATCTCTGAGGACGTCCCCATGAAGGGGCAGGGCATCCCGTATTATCGAAACAAGATGGGTGTCCATTTTTCATTTCAATAATACGGTTGGGACGCCCAAATCTCAACATTTAGGTTGACCTAAATGTTGAGATGGTTGACCTTAGAGATGGGCGACATCGGTTTTCACCGATAATGGAAACCGAGGACGCCCATCTCAAAAAAGACCAAATCCAAGGCATTTGGTCATGGGAGGACCCAGCATTCATAGTGCACTGGTCCCCCTCACATGCCAGGACACCAACTGGGCACCCTAGGGGGCACTGCAGTGGACTTCGCATAGCTCCCTTACCTTGGGTGCTGAGCCCCCCAACCCCCCCTGAAAACCCACTCCCCACAACTGTACAACACTACCATAGCCCTTAAAGGGTGAATGGGGGGCACCTACATGTGGGTACAGTGGGTTTCAGGTGGGTTTTGGAGGGCTCACATTTACCACCACAAGTGTAACAGGTGGGGGGTGGGCCTGGGTCCGCCTGCCTGAAGTGCACTGGACCCACTAAAAACTGCTCCAGGGACCTGCATACTGCTGTGATGGAGCTGGGTATGACATTTGAGGCTGGCATAGCATAGAGGTTGGAAAAAATGTTTTTAAATGTGGTTTTTTTTTTGGTGGGAGGGGGTTGGTAACCATTGGGGGAGTAAAGGGAGTCTGGTCAGTTCAGGCACCTGTTTCGAGGCTTGGTCGTGAAAAAAATTGGACCAAGTAAAGTCAGCCAAATGCTCATCAGGGATGCCTTTCTTTTTTCCATTATCAGCCGAGGACACCCATCTATTAAGCATGCCCCCGTCCCGCCTTCAATACAATGCCGACACGCCCCGGTGAACTTTGGTCGTTTCCGCGACGGAAAGCCGTTGAGGACGCCCAAAATCAGCTTTCGATTATGCTGATTTGGGAGACCCTGAGAGAAGGATGCCCATCTCCCAATTGTGTCGGAAGATGGGCGTCCTTCTCTTTCGATTATGCCCCTGATAGCGTAACTCAGAGATATAGCTTATTAAGAGGTAATTTCCAATCTAACTTGTAGAGATTCAGAGCCTTGACGGAGCAAACTTCCTCTGTAAAGTTCTCTGAATTGAACTGTTTAAATAAAATATTCTTGTCACCTTTTCTGAAGATATTCCCTTTTACTTTGTGCAGTCCTTAAAGCCATATCTTCCAATATGTTCCTTACGCTCTAAAAATTCAAGAAGGTCGCAGCTCCACAACACCAACCAATGCCACCATGCTCAGACCTGTAAGCGATTATTTTTAATAACATTTATCTATGAATGGAATAAATTACCTACTTTTCTTAGGCATAAAAAGAATTTCAGAAAACAACTGAAAACAGCTTTGTTTATTGAGGCATTTGCAGTCCAGATATAACCTGTTGTCAAGAGTGATTTGTGGAACTGATGGAAAAGTATTTGGAGGTTATAGCGTGACCTGTGGATCTGGCAATATATTTTTGTCAAGTCTGTTCGCAATGTTGTTATTGTTTTGTATTTCTTATTATGTATGGGATTTTGTACACCGCCTAGAAACTTTTTTTTTTTGATTGGAATAGAAACTTTTCAAATAATTAAAAAAATAATAATTATTATCAGATGTTTGTTAGAAACCACTACTGTAGCCTGAACGACTTATCTGGGATTTGTTTGGCTAGCAAAGACGGGCTTAGTAGATTCGCTAAATAAATTCAAGGGCGTGTGTATGAAGAAGTGGTTACTGTCCACTGACAGATGTGGTCAACCTTGTGCAGTAATTGATTCACTCTCGGTAGTGCTAGATCATCTGATCAACCGCCTGACTAATGCAAACCCTAGAAGCTCTGTTTGGCATTTACTCCATCACAGCTTTATGGACAGATTCATTTTAAAGTGTAATGTTAAAAGACGCTTACATGCATAAAGCAGAAGTTTATATACAGAAATATTTTCTTTTAAAAATGGATTGGGACTGAAGAAAGGTGGTGTGGCAGCCAGAATCCACTACCATGCTTCATGTACTATTTGACATGTGGACATGATCTGTTATTGACCTTAAAGATCGGGACACTGGAAAGAGAAGAGGGAGGGTTGGTTCTGTCAGGGTGGGTTCGGGGGGGGGGGGGGGGGGGGGGGGGGGGGAGGGGGGAAATAATTGGAAAATTTGTGATGGGGTTCTCAAGCCAGTGAGTTAAATATGTTATATATATTCTACAGCACTTCGGTAAGTCTCCCTATGTACGAGACTATGTTGATTATCTAAGCCGTCAGAGGGGTGCGGCTGGAGTTGGTGTTAAATATTGTTTTGTACTGATGAGAACCTCAATAAAGATGATTTTAAAAAATGTATACCTACACGTGGGTAAAAGTTTATGTACGCAGACCTATGTACATAACTGGATGGCTGAAAGGAGGCATGATAGAGGTCTATAAAATCATGGGTAGGATAGATAAGGTATAAAATGGGAACAGTTATTTATCTTTTCAACTACTAGTAGGATTAGAGGATATTGCATGGGCCCAATATTCAAAAACACTGAGCTCCCAAATTTATTTTTCTACTAAGATGCGGCGAAAAGCAGCCTTAGGGTGCCCCTTACGCGGATCTTCCTTTGCGCTAAAGGCCATTTGTACTGCAGCTGTAAAAAACCTCGATATTCAGTTTTTTTGCATTAATGGCCTTGTGTTAATGTTACAACAGAAAAGTGTAGTGGGCCATGGATTGGAGCTGTAAGACAAAGCCTTAGGTTGAAGGAAGCAAAGTTTATTGAAGGACCCACCATGGCCTGTGTTTCGGCAAAGTGCGTACGTCAGGGGTCATATGCTGTTCATATAAAAAGAATGCTTCCAGTATGATTCAGCCACAAAGGAATTCCAAAATAAATAAGCTGCAATAATATAAATAACCGCTGGCAGCAGCTTCATGTTCATATCAATGATAAACAGAAGAATCAAAATCTTCCCATATGAGTAGGCTTCCCCTTCCCCTGATCAAGAACCCCTACCAAATCCCACCCCGAAAGCAATGGAAGTAAAACCCAGACTGGCTCAATCTGTCCTCCTTTTTCTGGAGCCATGTGGTAGCCCTATCCCTACCCAACCCTCCCCAAGCCCTCCCAGGACCCCTTTAGAACTTCTGGGAATTACCTGGACATCCAGGATGGGCTAATGGGCCTGAGTGTAGGAGTTGTCCCCCTCCACTCTTACCTGATCTGGTTCTGAGTTCAAAATGGAAGCCACTGATCCATAGCAGTAGTAATGGGAGACTACTGCAGGGGTCATGGCTGCCATTTTGAACCTGGATCCAGATCAGGCAGGAGCAAACGGGGACTGTTCCTGCTCAGGCCCACTGCCCACCATGGATGAATTGTGTGTTCTAAAGGGGTCTTGGGGTGGAGGGAGGGTTGATGTAGGGATCAAGTGGGGGGGGGGGTCTTGATTTTTGGGGTGGAATCAAGTAAGATTTCTTGATTAAGAGAGGGGAAAGCCTGTCTGTGTGGGGAGATCTTGACTGTTTGGAGGATCAGAAGGATTTCTTCTCTTTGTAAGGGGGTGAGGAGGGTTTCATATTTCATTTGGCGGATTGAGAGTGCTACTTCTGTTTGTCAGGGCAATCAAGAGGGTTTCTTAAGTCACTAACGGCCCCTTTTACCAAGCTGAGGCAAAAGGGTGCCGATGTTAATTATAGTACACGCTAGTCAGCGCAGCTGGTAAAAGGGAAGGTCTAGCACTTGCCACACGGCCATTTCATGGGGATCCCTTACCGCCACCCAGAGAGGTAGAGATAAGGTCTCCCACGCTAACCTGGTGGTAACCAGGCAGCACACGGCACTGCCCAATTACCACCAGTGCAGTAGGGGTGGGACGTACTACCAGGCTACTGCAGTAGCCTGGTGGTACTTCCATTATAGTGAGTGATAAGCCCACGTTGGGCTTACCGCCGCTTAGTAAAAGAAGCCCTAAAAGGAGTTTGAGAGGGCTTTTTATGTCACGGGGATTGGGGAAGGTGTTTATGTTTGTCAAGAAACAGATGGGGGGCAAATGTTGGGGTGGTGTGTACCAAGAAGTAGCTGCCAAAAGCAGCAGCACTATTTAAATTGAAATTTATTTGTAACCCACCCTTAACCAGGGTTGGGTACAAAAGAAACATACATAATTAATAAAAAAAAAATACGAAATACACATATAAAATAAAAAAAAATTAGTGACAGTAAACAGTCTCAACAAGCAGTCAAGTACCCACCCAACATTTTACCTCTCAAACAGAGTCATGATAAGGTTGATACAACAAGTAGCCTGTTTCACGCTTGAGCCGCAAGTGCAGTCTGTTTCCTTCAGTAGGTCCACACATGGAAAAAGTACCAGACCGTGCAGTCTCCAATCAAATATATTGAAGTGCAGGGACAACAAGTTCACATTTGTCTTGAGATGATGAAAATAATACATGGAAACCTGATAGAACATTATTAACAACGTGTTCAAAATTCTGCTATACATTGGCAACCACTTCAGATGCCTCAGGTGGACAGTCAGATGTTCTGACCGTGAAAGACCCAACACAAACTGTGTACATGAAGCGCCTAAAGACAGAAGCTTGAGAGGCCAAGATAAATGATATTACGGTAATCTATAGTACTGAATACCATGACCTGCATCACCCTCTTAAAATCAACCCAAGAAAAAAAGAGACTTCAGTTTACTCAACAATCTTAAGATTAAATTATACAGTCTTAACCAGTGCTTAGGGACGAAAAGTAAACAGGCAATATCATAGTAACATCTGAAACTACCCACATCACTTCTTTAACTTATTCTGCTGCAGCCATGCTGGAAAGATTGGACTGCTGCAACTGTCACCTCTTCTTCTGGTGGCTGTATTTGCAGCAGTATTATGGACAGCCATGACAGCTATCATGCAGTCATGACCTGCCTAATAGTTGTCACTGAATGCCACTTCTCTGCTCTGCAGTGGTGTAGCAAGGGTGGGGCGGTGTGGGCGGTGCGCCCCGGGTGCACACAGCTGGGGGGGTGTCGGCTCCGCTGGTTCCCTGCTCCCTCTGCCCCGGAACAGGTTGTTCTAGGACAGAGGGAGCAGGGAACCAGCGGAACCGACACCCCCCCCCCCCAGTGGCAAGAATGCACTCGGGGGGGGGGGGGGGGGTTTGAATGATGCGCCGAGGGGTTTTTTTGATGCTCCGAGGGTGGGGTTGATGCACCGAAGGGGGAGGGGGTTGATTTGCCGAGCGGGGGTGTCAGGCTGCACCAGGGGGGGGTGCACAGTGGCGAACCGCCCCAGGTGGTAGCCGTCCTCGCTACGCCACTGCTGCTCTGCACCTCTCATGCCTATTCTCCACCCTTACTAATGTGGGATGTTTACCATACTGGCCGTTTTAATGTGCGGTACTCATTAGCAAGGACTTGCACTAATGTTTAATGTGTGATAAAGCCCACATAAGAGCATATGTGTTGCCATACTTGGACAGACCGAAGGTCCAACAAGCCCTGTCTCCAACAGTGGCCAATCCAGGTCACAACTACCTGGCAAGATCCCAGAATAGTAAAACAGATTTTATGCTGCATATAGTAGGAATAAGCATTGGATTTTCCCAAGTCCATCCTAATAATGGCTTATGGACTTTTCTTTTAGGAAAGTATCCAAACCTTTTTTAAACCCTGCTAAGCTAATTGCTTTTACCACATTCTCTAGCAACAAATTCCAGAGTTTAATTACTTGTTGAGCTCTTAATACAGCTTGGCAAACATGCCCCACAATCATGAAGTGAATAGGTAATATTTTTAAAAAAAATATTGTTAATGGAATTTGTAGCTCTGCATAGCAGACACTTCACATCTACCCGTTCAATACCACTCATTATTTTATAGACCTCTATCATATCTCCCCTCAGCCACCTTTTCTCCAAGCTGAAAATCCCTAGCCGCTTTAGCCTTTCCTCATAGGGAAGTCGCCCCATCCCCTTTATCATTTTCGTTGCCCTTCTCTGCACCTTTTCTAATTCCACTATATCTTTTTTGAGATGCGGCGACCAGAATTGAACACAATATTCAAGGTGCGGTCGTACCATGGAGCAATACAAAGGCACTATAACGTCCTCATTTTTGTTTTCCATTCCTTTCCTAATAATACCTTTCTATTTGCTTTCTTAGCCGCAGCAGCACACTGAGCAGAAGGTTTCAACGTATCATCAACAACGACACCTAGATCCTCTTCTTGGTCTGTGACTCCTAACGTGGAACCTTACATGGCGTAGCTATAATTTGGGTTCCTCTTTCACACATGCATCACTTTGCACTTGCTCTACCTCTATCATATCTCCCCTCAGCCATCTTTTCTCCAAGCTGAAGAGCCCAAACCGTTTCAACCTTTCCTCATAGGGAAGTCATCCCATCCCTTTTATAATTTTCATCACCCTTCTCTGTACCTTTTCTAATTCCACTATCATTATCCAATTTAGCTGCATGTGCATCTCCGGATCGGCCCCAAAATTGGGCGTGAAAATTTGAGCACTCTTTATTGAATCTGGGTGAATGTGTTCCCTAAAACCTCTGTATATCCTAAATATATTAAAAACATCAGTAGCTGATAATACAGTCTCAGCATGTGGGCTACTCATCCATTTTCTTCCAGCAAGGAAGGCAGACACTGGGATGGCTCCAAAATATAATAATAATAACAATAATACCAATGTTTTGTATTCCGCCAATAACCTTGCGCTGCTATGCAGATCACATATAAAAAGTTTGATCATTATCAGGAAATACAATAATCATTATTCAATAAACAAGAATAACAAACATCACAAAAAGCATTATTATTCTCTAATTACCTAATATGAATTTTCTGAATAAATGTGTTTTAATCAGATTTCTAAATTGCATATAATCAGTAGTAAATAATAAAAAAATTAGTAATAATTGTATCTAATCTTGCTGCCTGAACAAAAACTAAGTTTTCCAATAATTGTATCCTCTTTTTACCCTTTAAGGGTGGAAAACCAAACAAGTTTATATTTATAATTGATCTAATAAGCTTAGAAAATATATCTACTGACTAATATTTTTGTTAAAACAAACTTTTATTACAAAATCACAACACAAGAAAGCACATAACAAGACAAATACAAGACAGATACACATTGGTTTATTCAGTGCATCTATCTAATATAAAAAAATAACCTGAATACCAAACTGCTAGCCCAACCACCCCCTCCTTCCACCAGACCAACCATAGATAAAGCTTATGAAGAATAACTCTCAACCATTAATAGTCTACATGTCTCTTTCCAATGTCAATATATATTCTCCAGTGCCTATCAATGGAGTGCACTCAAAAATGAGAGAGGGCCATAAGGCGATACAAATCATACCACTGGTCCAATTGCCACACCACTTGAGAAAGGCTGGGGACCGATGCAATTTCCAAGCAGTAGCAATGGCCACCCTAGTAGATCGTCACTCTTAGCCAACTGAGAGAGCTGTACATTCCAAAGAGCAAGCTCCATATTCGGCTCAAGGTCCTCCTGCAGAATTTGAGATAACATGTAGAAAACATGAGTCCAAAAAGGTTGCACAAGAGCACAGTCCCACCATATATGACAGTAACGGGGCCCTTTTACAATGGTGTGCTGAAAAATGGCCTGCGGTAGTGTAAACGCGTGTTTTGGGTGCACGCAGATTCATTTTTCAGCGTGCCTGTAAAAAATGCCTTTTTAAAATTTTTGCCAAAACTGGACGTTTGTCCATTTTGGGTCTGAGACCTTACCACCAGCCACTGACCTAGCGATAAGGTCTCACGCAGTAACCGGGCGGCAATGGTCTATGTGCGTAAAATGCTGATTACCGCCCGCGCACCAGAAAATAAAAATATTTTACAGTGCACATAGTGGATGTGCGTCAAAAATTAAATTACCGCAAGGGCCACACGGTAGTCGGGCGGTAACTCAAAATTGATGCATGTTGGGCATGCATAGGTACCTATGCGGTTTAGTAAAAGGGCCCCTAAGTCCCTTCACTTCCGCAGCCCCTCCAACAAAGATCCAACGAAGAACGAACATATCCCCATTTTGGCCAGTCTCACAGGATTAAAGTGCCACCTTAAAAGAACCTTATGCCCATTCTCCTTAATTAAAGTAGACATATCCAACCTAGACATGCACTGACAGATGGTCTCCCAGACTTCCTCACTGAGCATCCTACTACTACTACTACTACTACTTGACATTTCTAAAGCGCTACTAGGGTTACGCAGCGCTGTACAATTTAACATAGAAGGACAGTCCCTGCTCAAAGGAGCTTACAATCTAAAGGACAAATGTACAGTCAGTCAAATAGGGGCAGTCTAGATTTCCTGAAAGGTATAAAGGTTAGGTGCCGAAAGCAACATTGAAGAGGTGGGCTTTGAGCAAGGATTTGAAGATGGGTAGGGAGGGGGCTTGGCGTAAGGGCTCAGGAAGTTTATTCCAAGCATAGGGTGAGGCGAGGCAGAATGAGCGGAGCCTGGAGTTGGCGGTGGTGGAGAAGGGTACTGAGAGGAGGGATTTGTCCTGTGAGCGGAGGTTACGGGCGGGAACGTAAGGGGAAATGAGGGTAGAGAGGTAATGAGGGGGCTGCAGACTGAGTGCATTTGTAGGTAAGAAGGAGAAGCTTGAACTCACACTGCATATGGTTAAGGCACCTTTTACGATTCAGACATTGATATATCTGGGAGATATCATCCTTTTGCACCAGAGGTCTCAATAAAGTTTTAAACTGTCCCTTACCCTTGTATAAATCAGCCAACAAACGGGCCCCCCCATATATAATACTTAACTTGTAAATAGGGGAACACTACTGATTAGTATTTAATAATATAATTAAAAGGAATCAGAAGGAAAATGAAAAAAGTACCTCTAATTAAATAACCCATTGTCGTAGAAGAAGGAATCACTGCCTTTTCTTTTTGTTGACCTTAGAAACAACTGAAAAGTGTTTTATCTTACAATTAAGACAAAGTACATCACAATGTCTGAAAGAAACAAGCAAAATAACCAGTCTCAGTTAGAATAATAATAAGCAAATGCGACAAAGTGGTTAATGCATTACTCTCAGCCCTATTTACAACGAACATTTCATGCATTATCTCTATTTTAGGTTTATAAAAGGTGTCTTAAAATTATCCTATGGCAGGGCCGGTGCAAGGGTGCCCCCCTGTGAACCTATAAATTGGCACCCTCATTAATATTGATCATAGGTCTCACACACACCCCTTTTCTCAAAGCTCCTTTACTAACTCTATTTTTAATTATATAGTAGCAATGCATGAACAACTAAAGGGTTTGCAAAAGGTTACAACCACTTACATTTTTGTGCTTTCATGGTTTTTTTTTTTTTGTTACATTTGTACCCCATGCTTTCCCACTCATGGCAGGCTCAATACAGCTTACATGGGGCAATGGAGGGTTAAGTGACTTGCCCAGAGTCACAAGGAGCTGCCTGTGCCTGAAGTGGGAATCGAACTCAGTTCCCCAGGACCAGAGTCCACCACAGTCCACCACCCTAACCACTAGGCCACTCCTCCACTGTTGCTACTATTTGAGATTCTACATGGAATCCAACATTCCATGTAGAAGTCGGCCCTTGCAGATCGTGGCCGCGCAGGCTTCTGCTTCTGTGAGTCTGACGTCCTGCACATACGTGCAGGACATCAGACTCACAGAAACAGAAGCCTGCGCAGCCTTCCTCATGGAATGTTGCTAGTGGAATAGCAACATTCCATGTAGAATCTCCAATAGTAGCAACATTCCATGTAGAATCTCCTATAGTATCTATTTTATTTTTGTTACATTTCTACGCTGCGCTTTCCCACTCATGGCAGGCTCAATGCGGCTTACATGGGGCAATAGAGGGTTAAGTGACTTGCCCAGAGTCACAAGGAGCTGCCTGTGCCTGAAGTGGGAATTGAACTCAGTTTCCCAGGACCAAAGTCCACCACCCTAACCACTAGGCCACTCCTCCACTTCACAAAATTAGTATGTGGGGTGAGCTTTAAACTCTGGATCCTGTCCTGCCAGGCTGTTCCTTTCTTTCACTTCAAAAATAGGAGGAGGGCTGGCCTAAAGCTTAGAGCAAAGGGGCTGTGACTCAGGGCTAGATGCACTAAACTTAACAAGCCAGCAACGTGGTTTTTAAACTGGTTCTAGCCAGTTTAACACACAAGTAGTAAACCGGGACATGCACAAAAGGGTTCTCCGAGCCATTTTCCTGTCACGGTAGCAGCCTACGAAAACGGAATGCAAATGAGCAAATTAGTATTATAATGTGTCTGCGATGCGATGCACTTCTGTTTTCCGATCCCCTTACCGTGGAAAAACTAATGTGAGGTCTGCACCTCTTGTTGGGGCTGCTGTGAGGGAATTGGAAGGGAAAAAAAAAAAACCGTACAAACCTTACAGCTGTCTTTTTTTTTTTTTTTGCTATTTTTCTGCTCAAACCTCCCCAGAAAATTCTTGCAGGGCTGAACAACACCTAGCAAGCTCCAAAACACGTCTGAGAAGGACAACAATCTGGAAAAAAAAACATTCAAGTGCTCGTCAGGGACGTCCTTCTAAAGTGCCTAACATGGACATCCTTCACTCAAAAACAAAAAGGCGGGCCAAGCTATGGTGCTGTTGAAAGGAAAGGGGTTTGCTGAACCGGTAATGAGGGCTGGAGGAATTTGGGCTCAGCAGCAGTAATCAGCCTGTAATGCTTTTTAATGAATCGGGTATCGGGACATGCGAGGACGTCCAAATCAAACTATTTGGACATCCCTTTCGATTATGCTCCTCCAGGTCTCAGCCAATCACAGCACGTTTAGCTGACACCAGTGACAGCTAAATGCGCTGTGATTGGCTGAGAGAGACCTGGAGGAGGGGCATAATCGAAAGGGACGTCCAATTAGTTTGAGTTGGACGTCCTCGCACGTCCTGATTCTCTCCAGTGGTGGTCGTAAGAAAAACGTGTCTAAGAAGAACGCCCATCAGAAAATCTGTAGGAAAAAAAAGTCCAGTGCTCGTCAGGGACGATCTTTTTTTTTTTTTTCGTGAAGCCGTCTTTGGCATGCGCAGAGCAGCCAGTATAATGATTGGCTGCTCTGCGCATGTCCAGCTGGTTGACTGGCTTCCAAGGAAATCGCATGCAAATGAGCTAACAGCGAGCAGCTCATTTGCATGCGATTTCCTTCATGCATGCCCTTCCCTTACCGATTCGCTAAGGGATCGGTAAGGGAAGGGCTCTTCCGTGGAGTTTAGTGCATCTAGCCCTCAGAGTAAACCAAGGTTCAAATCACACCTCCACCACCGACCCTCCTTCTGACCTTGGGCAAGTCACTTCATCTCCTGCTGCCTTGGGCTCCCATTTAAGCCATAAACCATATAGGGAAAAAGGATATATCATATTTGATCACTAATCATGCTGTAATCTGTGTTTTTATAATCCCAAATTATAAAAAATTGTTATTATAAAAAGAGGGACTTCAATATGTGCAGATAAATGAGAAACGCAGGGTTAACTCCATTCAGATGCAAAGTCAGACACCAGAAGGTGATACTGTTTAAAGCAAGTTTCTTAGCCAAAGCCCTGTAGAATTGTCCCTCAGATGAAAGAAATTAAATACATGACAAAACACCTGACATTTGTTTTTCTGTACTGTCTAGTACAAAGCAATTTTTGTTTCATGAAAGACCCTGTTTGTTTTCCAGTAAAAATCAGCTGATCACAGAAAAATGATAAAAAATAAACATTATATACCAGGCGGCACATTAATCCATTAACAAGCTCTGCTGATTGCTGCCACATGTCCTTCTTTCATGCCATGTCCCCTCCTGCAGCGGATACAGGAAGTAAGGAGGAGGCATCACTGCGCCAGGGAGGATGAGGCAGGAGAAGGAGACGGACCTGATGACTGCTGCCACAGATCTTTCATGCCGCCACCACTGCCGAGCGTCCTTTCCCACAGCGGAAACATGAAGTAATGAAGACGTTAGGGATGAGGCAGGAGAAGGAGAAGGACCTATGGGTATGGGGGTGGGAGCAGCAGTCGGCAGAGAAGTGCTCTGGTTTTCAGGTTTTGTTTGGGTGCCCCCAGCACCCCCCCCTGCTGCACTTACCGCGCTTACTGCATTGCGCCGCCCCTGCCCTGTGGGTTGCATATATAAAAGTATACACGCCTGCTTATAATCGAACGAGAAAAACGCCCAAGTTCCGACCTAAATCGGGAGATGGACGTTTATCTCACAAAAACGAATAAAGCGGTATAATCGAAAGCCGATTTTTGGACGTTTTCAACTGCACTCCGTCGCGGATGCGGACAAAGTTGATGGGGGCGTGTCAGAGGTGTGGCGAAGGCGGAACTGGGGCGTGGTTATCTGCCGAACAAAGATGGGCGCATTTCACCGATAATGGGAAAAAAGTATGCGTTTTTAGCTAGAATTTAGGACACTTTTCCTGGACCCTGTTTTTTCACGAATAAGGCCCCAAAAAGTGCCCTAAATGACCAGATGACCACTGGAGGGAATCGGGGATGACCTCCCCTGACTCCCCCAGTGGTCACTAACCCCCTCCCACCACAAAAAAAATGATGTTTCACAACTTTTTATTTTCACCCTCAAATGTCATACCCAGCTCCCTGGCAGCAGTATGCAGGTCACTGGAGGAGTTGTTAGGGGGTGCAGTGGACTTCAGGCAGGTGGACCCAGGCCCATCCCCCCTACCTTTTACAATTATGCTGCTTAATGCTTATTAGTCGTCCAACCCCCCCAAACCCACTGTACCCACATGTAGGTGCCCCCCTTCACCCCTTAGGGCTATAGTAATGGTGTAGACTTGTGGGCAGTGGGTTTTGAGGGGGATTTGGGGGGCTCAACACACAAGGGAAGGGTGCTATGCACCTGGGAGCTCTTTTACCTGTTTTTTTGGTTTTGTAAAAGTGCCCCCTAGGGTGCCCGGTTGATGTCCTGGCATGTGAGGGGGACCAGTGCACTACGAATCCTGGCCCCTCCCACGAATAAATGTCTTGGATTTATTCGTTTTTGAGCTGGGCGCTTTCATTTTCCATTATCGCTGAAAAACAAAAACGCCCAGCTCACACATTGTTGAATAAAACATGGGCGTCTATTTTTTCCCAAAATACGGTTGGGTCCGCCCCTTCACGGACCCGTTCTCGGAGATAAACGCCCATGGAGATAGGCGTTTTCGTTCAATTATGCCCCTCACAGTGATGCAAATACAAGTACTTTAATATGATTCGAGTATAGGTATCTTCAGGCACAGAATTTGGGCAGAGGATGAGGGGAGTCAGAATTACAATTATTCTTATAGAGGGCAATTTTATAAAGGGGAGCATAGATTTAGGTGCCTAGAGGGCACCTAAGTGGAGTCTGTTCTTTAAAGGAAAGTAAGCATATAAAATAATGAGTGAAGTTGAACAGGTAGATGTGAAGCGTCTGTTTATGCTTTCCAAAAATACTAGGACTAGGGGGCATGCGATGAAGCTACAAAGTAGTAAATTTAAAACAAATCGGAGAAAATATTTCTTCACTCAACATGTAATTAAACTCTGGAATTTGTTGCCGGAGAATGTGGTAAAGGCGATTAGCTTAGTGGAGTTTTAAAAATGTTTGGACGGCTTCCTAAAGGAAAAGTCCATAGACCATTATTTTTTTTCTCTCAATTATCTTTTTTTTTCTCAAAATATTTTATTAATTTCCAAATACACAAAAACAGGAAACAATGATGGAAAAACATAGGAAGCAAGAAACACAACAGGTGGGAAAGGAAAAAAGAGAAAGGAAAGAAGAGAAAAAAGGAGGGGAAAGCATCCAGGTGTTTAACAATTAAGTCCTTTGTACTGGTTTAAGGTGTGGCCTGAATAGTTTGGAGGTAGTTGTCCAAAATAGACCAAATTTTTTTCTTAGATACTATTATCTGACTTTTTGCAGCCATGGCGAGCTCAAACTTCTGATGCTGCAGGACTGTATTCCACCAGAAACGAATATTCAGCAACTGTGCGTTTTTCCAGTTTTGCAAAATATGCCGTTGAGCAATAGTGAGGAGAATGTCCAATAGTTTTGATTGTGGGGAGGTCAAATCAAAAGTTGCATGAACGGACTTAAAAATTACAATTGAATAAGTCAGGTCATCAGTTATGGGCAAAATGTTTTTGTATAATATTCCAAACAGCCTTCCAGAATTGAAAGATCGGAGGACACTCATATAACATATGAGAGAAAGTACCCACTTGCAGCGAACAGTGCCAACATCTGTCTGATGAGCTCAGGCCAACAGTAGCAAGTTTTCGAGGAGTCCAATTGGTTTTATGATATAAAAAAACATAGACTGTAAAACCGCTGCAGAGGAAAGAGGTTTCATAACTTTAGACCAGAAACAATTGAGTGGAGGAGTGGCCTAGTGGTTAGGGTGGTGGACTCTGGTCCTGGGGAACTGAAGAACTGAGTTCGATTCCCGGCACAGGCAGCTCCTTGTGACTCTGGGCAAGTCACTTAACCCTCCATTGCCACATTGAGCCTGCCGTGAGTGGGAAAAAGCACAAATGTAACAAAAACACAGAACCACATATTTTCATCTACCACAGACTCTGTTTCAAGCTGCCAATTATGTTGAAGGGCATTATTGAAGTTGGACTTGGGGAAAATCCACTATTTCTGGGATAAGCAGTATGGAATGTTTAGTACTTTTTTTGGAATCTTGCCAGGTATTTGTGACCTGGATTGGCCGCTGTTGGAGACAGGATGCTGGGCTTGATGGACCTTTGGTCTTTTCCAGTATGGCAATACTTACTTATGTACTTTCAGTTATAGAATATTAGCATAATTGAGTTGAGTACATTCTGTGACCAGCAAGCTAGGAACCCCAGGAACAGGGAGATTAGGATTTAAACCTTATCATCTGGGGAACACTATTTCTAGGAAGGTGAAAAGGAAAACTTTCAGTAATATATTCTTACCTGCATGCTTTTCTGTTGCCGTATCTCAAAAAGGATATAGAGGAATTAGAAAAGGCTCCAAAGAAGAGTGACCAAAATGATAAAGGGGATTGAGCATCTCTCTTATGAGGAAAGGCTATAGAGGTTAGGGTGCCAATCAGTGCTCATTGTTGATTGTTAAGAGCTGTTATCAACGCTGATTAGTTTGTTAAGCCAAATAAGTTATGTGCATTGTTATAGAATACACTTGGGTTTCAGCGCTGATCTCTAGGTGTGCTATATAGAATCCAGAGGTAAGTACTATTCTATAAAGGGCACTCTGGGCTGAGCACCCTTTATAGAATAACTAGCTGTTAAACCCGTTAAAACAGGCGAGTTTTTTGTTTTCCTATGGCCTCCCCCGTCCACCAACTCTGCTCTCTCCCCTGCCCTCCCCCCATGTCCAGCAACCCTCTTCTCTCTCCCCTGGCCTCCCCACCCCCCGTCCAGCAACCCTCCTCTCTCCCCTGCCCTCCCCCCATATCCAGCAAACCTCCTCTCTCCCCTGCCCTCCCCCCATGTCCAGCAACCCTCCTCTGTCCCCTGCCCTCCCCCCATGTCCAGCAACCATCCTCTTTCCTATGGCCTCCCCCTGTCCACAAACCCTGCCCTCCCCCCATGTTCATTAACCCCGCTCTCTCCTCTACCGTACCCCCATGTCCAGCAAATCACATACAAAGTATTAAAAAAAAACTATTTCATCACTCAAAAAACTATATAAAAATTTGCTATGTAACTCTTGAAATAAAGCATACTACAAGGTAAATGTACATGTTATTGAATAGCACTTAGAGCAGATTCCCGTGCCCACCTTTGGGCACGAGGACTTATGCCAGCTGAAACTTGGTGTAAATCCTGATGTGTAAACTGAGTGTGTAACCTCGGTATTCTATAACATTGTACCTAAATATTTGAAATGCTCCTGACCTCCCATACCCCTCCCATAGCTACGCCCCCTTTTGAGTTGCATGTGAGATATTTTGGGCATGCAGCATTATAAAATACCACATAGGCAGATGCACGCACAAATCCAAATTAATGCCAATTAAGTGCCAATCAACTCCAATTAATGCCAATAATTGGTCATTACCTTCAAACCTCAACCCAAGCACAAATGGAGTTTAATACAATGTTAACATAATGTGAAGGATCTTCAGAATTCCTGCGTCCAGACTGCTTAACTCACAGTTTTCTAGGCGGTCAGGTGCACATCATCATTGATCCTTTAGTATGTGTGGGGTTTTTTATTATATATGTCTCCTATTATTTTTTTTCTTTTTTTTCTACTTTTTTTGTAAATATCTCTTGCTTAGCAGCTTCATGCTTCATTACTTGTTTTCATCAGTACATTATGTTGCTAATTCACTTAAATATTGTTTCACTTAACTGGCAGCAGAGTGAAGACCCCAGGAACCTCAACTGACTTGGCCAGGTTTTGCGACTTCGTCAGGGTGGAGGTTCTCTGCAAATAGCAAACATCAAATTACTTGTAGGTCATGTTTTAAATTCTCCAAATTATTCTAATCTATATACCCTACTAGTAAGAGTCCTTCACAACATACTTTTGCTCTCCTGCTTCCGTCTTCTTATTGAACAAAATGGCTGCGGCGTTTTTCTAGCACTGCCGCCATTAAATATACATCAGCTGATACCGACGATCTCGTTTCTGATAGGCTAATAGCAAAAGTAGCTCTGACCAGTCAAATCACAGACCACCAATCCAATTCTGAATTTAATCCCATAGGATACCAGCAGGGGCATAATCGAAAAAGAAGGGCGCCCATCTTTCAACACAAATCGGGAGATGGGCATCCTTATCTCAGGGTCGCCTAAATCGGCATAATCGAAAGTCAATTTTGGGTGTCCTCAACTGCTCTCCGTCGCGGGGATGACCAAAGTTCACGGGGGTGTGTCGGCAGCGTAGCGAAGGTGGGATGGGGGCGTGGTTAAGAGATGGGTGTCCTCGGCTGATAATAGAAAAAAGAAGGGTGTCCCTGACGAGCATTTCGCCGACTTTACTTGGTCCCTTTTTTTCACGACCAAGCCTCGAAAAGGTGCCCAAACTGACCAGATGACCACCGGAGGGAATCGGGATGACCTCCCCTTACTCCCCCAGTGGTCACCAACCCCCTCCCACCCAAAAAAATAAATTAAAATACATTTTTGGTAGCTTCTATGCCAGCCTCAAATGTCACACCCAGCTCCATCACAGCAGTTTGCAGGTCCTTGGAGCAGTTTTTAGTGGGTGCAGGTCACTTCAGGCAGGCGGACCTAGGCCCAGTAAATGTGAGCCCTCCAAAACCCACCCAAAACCCACTGTACCCATATGTAGGTGCCCCCCTTCACCCCAAAGAGCTATGGTAGTGGTGTACAGTTGTGGGGAGTGGGTTTTGGGGGGGGGGGTTGGGGGGCTCAGCACCGAAGGTAAGGGAGCCATGCACCTGGAAGCAATTTGTTGGTGTCCTGGCGTGTAAGGGGGACCAGTGCACTACGAATGCTGGCTCCTCCCACGACCAATTACCTTGGATTTGGTTGTTTTTGAGATGGGTGTCCTCGGTTTCCATTATCGGCGAAAACCGATGTCGCCCATCTCTAAGGTCGCCCATCTCAACATTTAGGTCGACCATCTCTAAGGTCGACCTAAATGTTGAGATATGGGCGTGTCCGACCGTATTATCGAAATGAAAGATGGATGCCCATCTTGTTTTGATAATACGGGATGCCCAGCCCATTCGCGGGGACGTCCTCAGAGATGGGAGTCCTTAGAGATGGTCATCCCCGTTCGATTATGCCCCTCAATGTGTTTAAGGTGAAAATCCATTTTTGCTCTTTGTAGTTTAGATAATATTCTAGATTACTGCCCTCCCATCCCAACTGGACACTGTCCAAG
Organism: Microcaecilia unicolor; assembly: GCF_901765095.1. Classification (NCBI taxonomy): domain Eukaryota; kingdom Metazoa; phylum Chordata; class Amphibia; order Gymnophiona; family Siphonopidae; genus Microcaecilia; species Microcaecilia unicolor. The sequence goes on along the minus strand of NC_044033.1, from coordinate 37,836,439 downwards.
ATTCTCCAATTGATGTCGATCAATTGGTGATGATGCTCCTGCCAATGTTGGGTTAAAGGGGCAGACATCACTCAGTTTTTTATACATGATTTATGCTCATTTAAATGTGTCTTAATCGCTCTAACCGAGCATCCAATATAGATGAAATGACATGGGCAAATAATCATATAAATCACATTTTTTGAGCAAAAGCAAGGGGTTGCAGTGGGGGCTTCCCATGCACTCTCTATTGCCTGCCACATTATATCTGGCAAAATTTGAAGAAATGGCCTGCACTATTGTAGGCGCGTGTATTGGACATGCGCAGGCCCATTTTTCAGCGTGCCTGAAAAAAAAAAAGGCCTTTTAAAGGCTGAAAATGGACATGTGGCAAAATAAAAATTGGCACGCGTCCATTTTGGGCCTGAGACCTTACCATCACCCATTGACTTAGTGGTAAGGTCTCACGCATTAACCGGGCAGTAATCGTCAGCAACACTGCCGATTACTGCCCAGTTAGCACCACGTGGTAGAAAATAAAAATATATTTTTCTGCCACGCGCATTGGACACGCGTAAAAAAATGGAATTACCACCTGGAGCTCATGGTAGCTGGGCGGTAGTTCCAAATTGGCGCACGCTGGATGCGCATAGGCGCCTACGCACCTTAGTAAAAGGACCCCTCAATGACCACTGCAGATGTTTACAATATACCTGCACACTTTCATCTTGGGTGCATTGCAGACAGTTCTTAAGTGCAAAAGACATGGCTTGTTTCCCTGTGCTAAAAGACTCCAAGTTCTTTGCATTTGCTGATTGTTCAAGCAGCCAGGCAGGAGGAAAATAGCATACGGTCATGAAAAATCCCATCTTCATGCACTGTTATCCTTCCCTCACATAAACAGGTCCCCTAGAAATGTCCCTTTGAACTGGCTATCCCATGCATTCTTTCAGCTGAGTCAGGGAGGACAATTTTCAGCCATGCCACAAGTTAAATATCTATTGACCCAGGTGAATGGCTTTGAAAATTGTCCTCTAAAATGCTAGTCAGAGGCAGGCTTTGTGGTTATTGACTTAGAAACATTACACTACCTTTTCTATTAGCTTCATGTCTTAGAATAATGATATGGAATGTGTACCTAGTGTTCTAATTAAAGCCCAGGGTCATTCATCTATCTAATTGCTACAATGCCTCCAGGATAATTTTATCCCAGATGTATCATTCTTCTTTTGCCTGAGCAAGTGACTTTAGCACCATCTGGATTCCTGCCAAAGCCTGAAGTGAAAAATGTAGTGACTGTGATATCACACCAGAAATGGCAGTTATGGAATGGAAGCTGAAGAGGTCAAGGTAAGGAGTGAGATTTTATAGACAGCTTCTCGAGCTGTTTCTAATGCCTGAACATTAGTAGTCTTTTAATCTAATTTTGCTCACAAATTAGTGGACATTATCCATTAACAAGGATGCATTTTCTGAAATACTGTGTGACCCTTTGTTCTACCAAGCAACAGAAGAGTTTTGCAGGAGCTGTGCTATTTCATATAAACTTGTAAAAGCGTTAACCAATATGCAGGGGAAATGTATATAGGGTCATCTAGGCCTGCATCTAGGGTATGTGGGCCTGCTATTGTATAAAACAATGGCGTAGCTACGTGGGGTCACGGGGGCCTGGGCCCCCATAAATTTGACCCTGGACCCCTCCTGCCGATGACCCTCTCAATCCCCCTCACCCGCCGCCAACCCACCGTCGCCTACCTTTGCTGGAGGGGGACCCCAACCCCCGCCAGCCGAGATCCTCTTCTTCCTTCGTTCTGTTTCTGAGTCTGACGTCCTGCACGTAACATGCAGGATGTCAGACTCAGAAACAGAATGAAGGAAGAAGAGGACCTCGGCTGGTGGGGGTTGGGGGTCCCCCACCAGCAAAGGTAGACGATGGTGGTGGCGTGGGGAGGGTTGGCAGTGGGAGGGGGTGTTGAGAGGGTCATCGGCGGGGGGGGGGGGCCAAAGTTGGTGGTGGTGGCCGGCAATGGCGGGGTGGGGGTCGGTGGCACCGGGGGGGGGGGGGGCTAAAATGTGCCCCCTCACCTCGGGTTCTGGACCTCCCTCCTGCCGAAGTCTGGCTATGCCCCTGGTATAAAATATGTGATGGGGTCTCCACTCCTATCAACTATCAGACTAGTGTCATATGAACATGTGATGCTGAAGGTGCCCAGGGCCATTGTTAAGGGGGTGTAAACAGGGCAGTTGCTGTAGGTCCCCGTTCTACAGGGATTTCTAAACCATCCTAAGTCTGAAGGAGATACAGGCTGTTGGCAGGCTTTGGGCCCTCTTCTAAATCCTGGGCCCCTGCATGCTTAACACCAGCCTTGAAGATGCCTATTGTATTTGCTTAAATAGAGTTCAAGCACCATTTTCAGTTCTTTTTTGTCTTCATTTTCAGTCATGAGTAAGAGTTCTCATATTGTTTGAACGAAACAGCATGAGAAAGACAGAGGATCCATGACTTTCAGCAGTAGTTTCAGTCAGAGAACAGTGTAATCATACTTTCTGTCATTAAGGAGCCCTTTTACTAAAGCTTAGCATGTGCTAATGGAATTAGCACATGCTAAATGATAAATTGCCCATAGGTATAAAATGGGATTCTTAGCATTTAGTGGGCACTAAGCTTTAGCTGGCACAGAAAAGGTGTCATGGTTAATTTTTATTTGTTACATTTGTACCCCACATTTTCCCACCTATATGCAGGCTCAATGTGGCTTACATAGTACCATGAAAGGCGTTCACCAAGTCGGTTGATAACAAATACAATACAAATACGAGGTTATATAGTGATCGAGTGAGGTAGTTGTGAAGGGTCGAAATGAATGAAGATTTTATGTTGTCCAGTACGATCATTGGTCATGCTGTGTTGCTGGGTGGAAGGGTTTACGTTTTACTTTACTTTGTCTTTTGACATAGCTGGTGTATTGTATATTGTGCATGTATGACAACTCCACCTGCATGCATCAAATATCTTTTGTAAGGCTGCAACAAATATTTCCTTTCCTTTGTTGAATATCTCCCCATTGTTATTGAAGATGTTTCCCCTCGTTTCACTCCAGAAGTCATGTGGAGGGGCAATTTCGATATGACATCTTAGTCGGACTTTGGAGGGCTCATTTTCAAAGCACTTAGACATAAAGTTCCATCGTATGTCCCAAATCTGAACAGGAAATATGGCCATTTTTGAAACAGCAAAATGCCTATCTTTCTTTTCAAAAATGGCCACATGCAAGATGTTTCCGTGCTCTGTGTGTTTATCTGCTTGGGCCATTTTTTGAAAAAGCAAAGTCCAGTTGAAAAATGTAGAAAATCAAGTCATTGGGGTGTAGGATGAGCCAGCATTCTTAGTAGACTGGGCACACAGACATCCCAGAAGATCAATGGGGCACCCTAGGGGGCGCTGCAGTGAATGTCATATAAAAGCTCCCAGGTTACATATCACCTTTACCCCCTTATGCTGAGCCCTCCAAAACCCACCAACAACCTACTGTACCCAACTGTACAACTCTACAATAGCCCTTATGGGTCAAGGGGTCTTCTATATGTGGGTATAGTAGGTATTGGGGGAGTGTGGGAGGGCTCACACTTTCTACCACAGCAACAGGTAGAGGTGGTTATAGGCCTGAGTCCTTCTCTCTATAGTGCACTTCACTGACCACTACACTACTCCAGGGACCTGCTTGCTGCTCTAATACTCCAGGCTATAACATCTGACGCTGTCATAAAGGCTGGTAAGTAATATTTTTAATCACATCTTAGGGAGGTGGGAGGGGGTCAGTGACCACTGGGGGGGTAAAGGGGTGTCCTCCCTGATTCCCTCCAGTGGTCATCTGGTCATTTAGGACACTTTTTGTCCCTTATTTGTTCCAAAAACAGTTTCAGCCCTAGATGTTTATGTTTTGTTCCATTATGGCTGTAAAATGCACTAAGCCCACCCCTGAAATGCCCCAACATGCCCCCTTCTGATTTAATTGGAGACGAATTGCATAGAAAAATGTCTGCAAAATAGGTTTTGAAAATACCGATTTGTAAGTTTTGAGAAGAAATTCGTCTAAATGCTGCTTTATGACACATGAAGGGGCATAATCGAACGGGGATGACCATCTAAGGGCATCCATCTCTAAAGACTTCCCGGTGAAGGGCGGGTAAATCTGTATTATCGAAACAAGATGGGCGTCCATCTTTTGTTTTGATAACACAGTTGGGGACGCCCAAATCTCAAAATTTAGGTTGACCTTAGAAATGGTTGTCCCCGGTTTTCAGCGATAATGGAGACCAAGGACGCCCATCTCAAAAACGACCAAATCCAAGGCATTTGGTCATGGGAGGAGCCAGCATTCGTACTGCACTGGTCCCCCCTGACATGCCAGGACACCAACCGGGCACCCTAGGGGGCACTGCAGTGGACTTCACAAATTGCTCCCAGGTGCATAGCTCCCTTACCTTCGGTACTGAGCCCCCCAAACCCCACTCCCCACAACTACACCACTACCATAGCCCTAAGGGGTGAAGGGGGCACCTAGATGTGGGTACAGTGGGTTTCAGGTGGGTTTTGAAGGGCTCACATTTACAACCACAAGTGTAACAGGTAGGGGGGAATGGGCCTGGGTCCGTCTGCCTGAAGTGCACTGCACCCACTAAAACTGCTCCAGGGACCTGCATACTGCTGTCAGGGAGCTGCGTATGACATTTGAGGCTGGCATAGAGGCTGTCAAAAAATTATTATTTTTTTTTAGGGTGGGAGGGGGTTGGTGACCACTGGGGGAGTAAGTGGAGGTCATCCTCGATTCCCTCCAGTGGTCATCTAGTTAGTTTGGGCACCTTTTTGAGGCTTGGTCGTGAAAAAAATGGACCAAGTAAAGTTGACCAAATGCTTGATAGGGACACCCTTCTTTTTTCCATTATTGGCCGAGGACGCCCATCACTTAAGCACGTCCCAGTCCCGCCTTCGCTATGCCTCCAACACACCCCTGGGAACTTTGGTCGTCCTCCCTGCGATAGACTGCAGTTGTGGGCGCCCAAAATCAGCTTTCAATTATGCCAATTTGGGCAACCCTGAGAAAAGGACGTCCATCTCCCGATTTGTGTTGGAAGATGGGTGCCCTTCTATTTCGAAAATAAGCCTGTTTGTGTAAGTTTTTCTCTTTTGAAAATGAGCCCCATAGGGTGCTACAGAATCAAATCCTATTGTATTTACGCTTTGAGTTGTGCAGATATCCTCTGGTCCTCAAGTTCTGTTGCCTACTCTGCATGGCATAGATATGCAGTTAAGTCAACCATCATAAGTTGGGAAGAAAGAAGCGCTACAATTAATGTGTGGGTTTGGCTGATAGACCTGAGCATCGTAAATGAGATTAATGACTCAATTTGCAATCAGGACCTCAGTAATAAGAAACTTGCTCTATTATGCTAATTATGTCACATATGTGTCCCAAAGCACCAACCGTGCAAAACCAAAATTCCCTGTGGTGTGCAAGATGGCAAGCCCCTATGGTTTTAATAATGTCATTGTTCCGATTTCTTTGCTGGAGCCGCTTCTTTTGATCTTGTACAGCATAAATGCTGGTATTTGTAAAATTATCCTGTTAATCTGTATTAGGAAAAGGACAGGAGGTGCATGCCAACGTGTGCTTTTTCAACCTTACTTGCTCTTTATAATTAATACAATTATCACACTGTATTTAGTCAAATAATTAAAAAAAGAAAGAACCATTGCCAGGGCTCTTATTAATTTACTCTCTAATTGAAGCTCTGCCACATTTGCAATGTTTTCTTTTTAATAACTATTATTTTACGTTAACGCTTGCGTTGTCATCTCAAACAATAAAGTGGTTCAGAGGTTTCCCCACATTAAATACCCTTCCTCAAGTCTGCAAAACTAATCAGTCATTTTCTAATTAACAATTCAATAATAAATAAAGGGTTGCTGTGCCTGATCATGCTTGGCCACTGGATACAACACCAACTCCTTAGCAAGGTTTCTGTACAAAAACTAAACGAGGCTCCTTTTCGGCTGACTTTAGTATGAATATTTGATGAACGGAAAACCAAACACCTTAACTGTCAATTTGGTAAGTAAAGGTATGTTCACAGCACTGTCTAAACATCTCACCCGTTCTTTTTAAGTATATTATTTCAGAACATGCTATTAAACAGTTGTTAAATGCAGAGCTGCCATGTATAATGGATCTATCTATACCCTTTAATGAGAAATTGATTATGCCAATTGTATTGTGTACACGTCTATAGAAATACGGAAACAAAGAGAGTGAATAAATATCGTCAGAGCCATCTAGTCTGCCTATTTCAGTCCCTATACTAATCGTACAATGAACATGTAAGATGGGAACTCTATACATATCAGAGATGGACTGTGGATATTTATTTATTTGCATTTGTATCCCACATTTCCCACCTATTTGCGGGCTCAGTGTGGCTTACAATACATTGTAAATGATGGAAGTACAATTGGTTGCAGTACGATTATGGGTTACATTATGAAGAGTTATATAAGACAGAGTAAATTCAGGATATCATTTGGGAAAAGAACAGCGGAATATAACAGTGGTGAGTTGAGAGGGGGACAAAACAGTATCGAGGGAACATGGAGGTCTAACAATTTTATCTGTGGGTAGGGTTTTAAGAGTGGTGAGAGTGCGGGAGAGGAGATTTCAGAGAGTGTATTGGTGCGTATCTATTAGTTTGTATGGGATAGTTAATGGACATGCATAATTAACTTTGATAGTGGATCTGAAGCATTGTTCATGTTTACAGTGATCATAATCTATGGGCTCGGAAACATCTGTCCAAGGGATTCCTGTATACAAATAGATCTTCCAAGCATGGGGCACACCTTCGATGGATCTTTTTGCTACTCATCTCAAAAAGTTCCCCCAGTTCTGTTCTAGGCTCAGATCCACATGGCAGACGCGCGTTGGATGCCTTTCTCTTTCATTGGGGGAATGGTCTTCTGTATGCGTATCCTCCAATACCTCTCATAGAGAAGACTTAATTGAAACTTAATTGAGTGGAGGAGTGGCCTAGTGGTTAGGGTGGTGGACTCTGGTCCTGGGCAACTGAGGAACAGGCAGCTCCTTGTGACTCTGGGCAAGTCACTTAACCCTCCATTGCCCCAGGTACAAATAAGTACCTGTATATGTAAGCCGCATTGAGCCTGCCATGAGTGGGAAAGTGCGGGGTACAAATACAACTAAAATAAATAAAAAAATGTCCATGGACAAATGGAAGTCCCTGATTCATTTCTCACCAGGAAGCTACAGTTTGGAAATATCAGGTGGGATTCTATTCTTAGGTCCGTGCACATTTCTCGTGGGGAGGGGAGGGGGGCAATTGCCCTGACTGCTCATAGTGTTTTCCCTTATCTCTCTCAACACAGTGATATCTCCCATTGTGTTCCTTGCCTCTAATAGACAGGGGTATGCCGGGATGTTAAAGGATTCCCATTGCAACCTAGTAAAATCTTCTATATTTTCTGACTATGAGCAGTCAGGGCAATTGCCCCCCCCCCCCCCTCCCCACGAGAAATGTGCACGGACCTAAGAATAGAATCCCACCTGATATTTCCAAACTGCCACTGTTTTATACCTATGGGCCACATGGCACTTAGCACATGCCAATGTCCATTAGCAAACACTAAACTTTAGTAAAGGGCCCCAAAGTACCTCTAGTCTTAACTTTAATAAAACCAATAGCTGACATATATGATAGTTTTTCAAGTTAACTCTGGAGACTAGGGCCCTGCGACCTTGTGACTGAAGGAAATGCCACCAAAAAGAACTCCTGTTAACGTCTTCTTTCTTTGCCTTTTTAGCTTTGAATTTGTGTGTGTGGTTCCTTTCCTAGCATATAATGGCTCTCGTTTCCTTTTATATTATCAAACATATAAATGGCAAGAGGCGTACTCACTCGCAAATGCGCAGTAGAGACCCTCTCTGTCCCGCCCCCGAGTCAATAAGTGATGACGGAGGCGTGACAGAGAGGGAACCTGCGCACCTGCGAGGGAACCGCCGTCGCCACCGCTCTCCCCCCCCCCAGGGTTGCCGCTACCGCTCCCCCCACCCACCCGGAGTCACCGCTGCAACCCACCCTCCACCCGGCCCGGGTACCTGGCTTCACTATTCAAACCGCCGGAATGCAGCACACAGCTTATCTGAGCTGCCGTTGGCCTTCCTTACTTGCCTGTGTCCCGCCCTCGCCGATGTTACGTCACACGAGGGCGGAACACACGCAGAGAAGAAGGAAGGCCGACGGCAGCTCAGATGAGCTGTGTGCTGTGTTCCGGCGGTTTGAATAGTGAAGCCAGGTACCCGGCCCGGGTGGAGGGGTGGCGGAGGGGACTCCGGGGGGGGGGGGGGGCGGCGGCGGCGGCAGCGACCTATCCGGGGGGGGGGGCTTTCAACCCCCCCTTCCTTTACTAGACCGTTTTTACGGGCTCAACGGCTAGTTTTATTATGTAATCTGCTTTGACCTGCATAAGACGGTATAACACATTTTCAATAAACGATAATGATAAATAATAGGGGTCAATTTCTATAAAGGTCGCACAAATTTAGGCACTAAAATGCAAGACGCTGAGCACAAATTCTATAATGGGTCATGGACTTGATATACCGCCTTCGCGTGTTCTGCGGTATGAGATTTTTTGCTGCGGTAAACACGTGTTAGTGCTTACCACAGCTTTGTAAAAGGGCCCCACAGTTTCATACTTTCTACTCTCTGTGCCCCCGCCCTCACATACTTGCTTTCTCCCTTTACTGCCCCTCCACACAATACTTCCTTACGCTATCCTTTCTGTCCCCCCCACCTCCCCATTTTATTCTGTTGTCGCTGTAGGAATTCGAGAAAGTGTTTCCCCACCTCTGGCTGCTGCTCTTCAGCTTGGAGAAAAAGGCGGCTGAGGGGGAGATATGACAGAGGTCTATAAAATAATGAGTGGATTTGAATGGGTAGATGTGAAGCGTCTGTTTACGCTTTCCAAAAATACTAGGACTAGGGGGCATGCGATGAAGCAACAAAGTAGTAAATCTAAAATGAATCGGAGAAAATATTTCTTCACTGAACGTGTAATTAAACTCTGGAATTCGTTGCCGGAGATTGTGGTAAAGGTGGTTAGCTTAGCAGAGTTTTAAAAAGGTTTGGATGGCTTCCTAAAGGAAAAGTCCATAGACCATTATTAAATTGGACTTGGGGAAAATCCACTATTTCTGGGATAAGCAGTATAAAATGTTTTGTACCTTTTGGGGATCTTGCCAGGTATTTGTGACCTGGATTGGCCACTGTTGGAAACAGGATGCTGGGCTCGATGGACCTTTGATATGTCCCAGTATGGCAATACTTATGTACTTATGATTGACTCATTCTGCTGACCGGGACCAATCAGAAACTGGAGGCAGGGAATTAACAGCTGCAGCAAACAAGCAGCTTCCTCTAGCTTCTTGCCATGATCACCATCCTAGCGTCTACCCTGTTCTCATCCTAAACCAGTGGTCTTCACTCCCGGCTCTCAAGTGCTGCCAACAGGTCAGGTTTTCAGGATATTGCTAATAAATATGCAAGAAAGAGATTTGTATATAATAGGCTACATTCTGTATATGGTGCCAAAAAACCAGTGCCAAACAAAAATGAGCGCTAAGCAATATTATATAAATGGTGCTCCGAATTGGGCGCTGTTTAAGAATAGTGGGGCTCTTTTACTAAAGTTTATCTCAAGTTACTGCAGCAGGGCCCATAGGAATAAAATGGGCCCTGCTGCAGATAGCTCGAGATAAGCTTTAGTAAAAGACCCCCCCCCCCCCCCCCATGTTTGGTACCAGAATCTTGGTGTAATTCCTTACGCCTAAATTAGGCATGGATCTGACTAATTCTGTAACACTGCACTTAAATTCCAGGAATGCCCCTGGCCCACCATGCCCCTCCCATGACCACACCCCTTTTCAGATCCACACATAAAAATGTTATGTGTGCATCTTTATAGAATAGCGACTATAAAGATGCTTGCATAAATTCAAATTATTGCCGATTAGCGCCAATAATCGATTAACACCCAATTATCGGCACTAGTTGTCCTGTTAGGCAATTAAATTACGTGAACAAATTGGGCACACACCCAATTTTGAGTATCATAGATAGAATTAGGGGGAATAGGACTAGTAGGCATGCAAATCTCCTCCTGCATATTCATTAGGGATATTCTAAAAAGCTGACATGTTGCTGGTTCTCAAGGCCTGGAAGAGTAGACTAAATTGTCAGTGTCATACAATCTGTATCATGCTCTTGTCTACCAGCCTATAGTTTTGGAAGGCTTAGATTCCCTAGGCCTCTTACACTGAGCAATTATGGGCTTTATGTTGGTTATGCAGCAGGCAAGCAGAATCAAATTACGTGATAGCAGAGTTGATGTATGTATCTCCTCTCTCCTACCAACTCTGAGTACACCACAAGAGTGGGAAGCAATGGTTGAGATTCATATCTTGCATCATCTGTGAAAAGAAATTAAGGCATATCAGTAGGATACAGGAGCTTAATATGTTTCAGCAATGTCTTTGGAACATATCAGATGGAGATATCCTGTTCCCCCATGAAGAAGTATCATGACGGTGAAGGTTAATCCTGCTTGCCTGTCAGTGCAGTGTGGAGAACATCTTTCTGAGTTGGTCTCTAACAGGTATGTTATTTTTGCATCATATAATCATGGCAAGTTATTCCAGGCATCTGTGTGACTGGAAGTAATAAGTATCCTGGGCCATACTTTATAGCTTTACCTCCTTAATGCCTTATCAAATGCTGCATTAAATTGTAATGAGTATATTTGCATATATTTGCACCTCATCAGCTCATTAACATGAGCCAGGGCACTATTGTAATGCACTCACATTGCTTAATACAGGTGTTTTAGTACAAATGCAAGGCTCATGAGAGTTCTGTAAACCTGCAGATTTCCAGGTTTAGTCATTAATATAGGTTTAATGGCCATATTAGCATTAACACACTTCAGAGCACAGACTCCTAAGTTTGAAAATCATTGCTTGAGAAATTTTAATATTCTACTTCTGCTACAACCAAAATTCTCTATGGGCAAGAAAAACCTTATAATTAAAAAAAAAATGGATCTTCTGGAAAGAGTGCTTAATAAGAGGCAGAAACCAGTTATAGCTCAATGTTCTCAGACCCATTTCTAAAATTTAATTTTATCTGAGTTGTTTGTAACAAGTCAAGAATGCTTGAAATCAATATCCACTAGTTAATCAATGCACAGAAAGAGCTGGAAGAGCTAGCATTGACTGGTCTTTCCAGAGAGAAAAATCTTCCAACTTATAACAGATCCACAGAAAATTATGCTAAAAAGAGTGAGATGGAAGAAAGACCACAGTACCAAAAAGAAAGAAAGTCCACAGTAAGGAACAACTTTAATCCAGGTTCATGTTAGAAAACAGAATCACAAATATGCATAACGTGGAGGCCTGATCATGAAAATAATGAATAGGGAGGGGGGGAGGCAAAGATGTCAACTATATAAAAAAGGTTTTTGTTTATAAAGGCCTTTTTTTTTTAATCACTGCTAGAGGATTTGTATTTTATTTATTTACCAGGATTTATTTACTGCATTTTTGAAAGAATTCACTCAAGGTGGTGTACAGCAAGAATAAGTCAAACATAAGCACTAGACAATTATAGCAGTAAAAATATTCAAGTAACAATAAAAGTATGGCGTGGAGGGCCATAATCGAATGGGGCTGGCCATCTATAAGGGCGGCCATCTCTAACGCCGGCCCCGTCAAGCGGCGTACCCGCTAAAACTGTTCCAGGGACCTGCATACTGCTGTCATGGAGCTGGGTATGACATTCGAGGTTGGCATAGAGGCTGGCAAAAATGATTTTTTGGGGGGGTGGGAGGGGGTTGGTGACCACTGGGGGAGTAAGGGGAGGTCATCCCCATTCCCTCCGGTGGTCATCTGGTCAGCTTATGCGGGCCTGGCTGATATTCAGCTGAGACCGCACAAGAATTATGTGGACCTGACTGGATATCGATCCAGGGTCGCATAAGTTTTTATTTTTAATTATTTAAAGTCCCCCCAGGCTCCTGACATGCCGCACCCCTTCCTCTTCCCCTCGCAACCCACAGTAATGCCACGAGCTGCCGTGAGAGATCACAGTAGCCATTTTGCAAAAGTTCCGCAAGGGGAAGAAGTGAGGGGGTTCTGCTCCTGCCCCCAACAATCACCACTGGACCTTCATGCATTAAGGTAGGCCCAGGGGAAGCCCTATGTGGATTCCAGGGGGGGTTGGGGAGTGGCACCATTTGCAGGGGGAGTGGTTTGTGGATGCAGGTTGGGAGGAGGAGAGGAAGGGATGCAACGAGTCGAGGGCTCGGGGAGATTTTAATTAAAAAAAAACATTTTTAAAGCTTATGTGGCCCCCGGACCGATATTCATCCGGGGCCCGCATAAGCTTAAGAAGGGTGAATTTAGGACAGCATTTGAGCAGTCCTAAATTCACCCGCTGAAGCTTATGTGGGCCCCGGCTGAATATCAGCGGTATCTGCATAAGCCCTAGCTCCTCTCCAACATGCCTCCTGGCCCGCCCCTGACCAGCCCTCTTTTTTGGGGGCCTGTCAGAGGCGATATTCAGTGGCACTGCCCAGTTTACTGCCGCTGAATATCGGCAGTTAGGCAGAGACAGGAGGTTTAAGCGGGTCAGAGCCTCTCCAGCCTGCTTAAATCGCTCTGAATATCGGACTCTACGTCTCTTCCGTCCCCTTCTGCGCAAATCCCAATAATGTTTCAGACCCTGTTACTGAAACATTCCTAACCACCACATTAATATCTAACTTCAGGAAAGAAATTAGCTTGGGTAAAAAGATTATACTGATCCACTTTGATATGTCTAGTGCATTTGACATTGTGGGTAATGACTTATTATTACATTTACTTGATCACATTGGTTTAAGCAGAAAAGTACTCCAGTGGTTCCAAGGCTTTTTAAAGGCTAGATCTTACTTGGTAATAGTGTTATGTTCCATATCACCTGCATAGTCCCCTGACTGCGGTGTGCCACAGAGTTCTGCACTCTCCCCGATATTATTTAATTTTAAGATGGCTCCGTTGGGTAATAGACTTGAGGCTGCAGGGTTTCATATTTTTATCTATGTGGATGACATCACCATCTATATTCCTTTTAATAACCGCATTCATGAAATTTTAAACTCAATTAAATTGGAACTTGACCTGATGGAATCCTGGGCCTCTGAATCTAGATTGAAACTAAACAGAGACAAAACCAAATTCCTGGCAATTAACCAGTTCCTGCAATCACACTCCTTATAATAGCTTCATAATCCTGAAAAGGCTCCAAACAGCACAAAATACGGCAGATTGATTTATTTATAGAGTCTCACACTTTGAAAGAACCTTACCTTTATTATTTAAGTTGCATTGGCTCCCCATCAAATCTAGGGTCACCTTCAAGCTCTGTGTTTTCATCTTCCAAATTTTACATCAGTGGCGTAGTCAGACCTGACTTTTTGGGTGGGCCCAGAGCTAATGTGGGTGGACACTATGTATATGAGTACTGTTTCTTGGGATCCTACAAAATAATGCCTTAGAATGCACTTGATGATGGATTTCTAAGTAGTCTGCCCAACAGCTGTCCAGCATCAACATACATACTTAATGGAAAAAACAATATTTTTAAATATAGTTACATTATGTCATATCAAACTTGACCAGACATAAGTCTACTACATAAGTCTACTATAATGGCAAACATTTCTGTAGCCTAGTGTCAGCCCTGTCCTACCCCCTACCTTACCCATCCCCCATGGCATTAAATATAATACTTTTTTAAAAATGTCCTGGGCACTGCAAAGCCCACCTCCACCCAGAAAACCATCTATACTTGTTTGTTTTTTTCATTTTAACCTGGGCACTGCAGAGATCATCCCCACCCAAAACCCCACCATCATGAGAAATACACAACCTTTTTATTTATTTATTTATTGCATTTGTATCCCATATTTTCCCACCTATTTGCAGGCTCAATGTGGCTTACAGAGGTCTGTTATGGCATTGCCATTCCAGAGTGTCAGATACAATTGGTGATGCACAGAGATTAAGGATGGAGAGAAGTACTAAGAAAATAGATATAGAAAGATGACTTTCGGATTGGGGTGTATAGGTGAGGTGGTATAGTTAAGCTATGGGTCCTCTTTGTAGGCCTTATTGAAGATATACGTCTTCAGGGATTTACGGAAGTTGGATATTTTGTCGATTGTTTTCAGGTCAGTTGGTAGTGCGTTCCACAACTGTGTGCTAATGTAGGAGAAGGAGGTCGCATGTATAAGCTTGTATTTTAGTCCTTTGCAGCTGGGGAAGTGTAGATTGAGAAATTTGGGATGATCTTTTGGCATTTCTGGGAGGTAGGTCCACGAGGTTTAGCATGTAGGTTGGAGCGTTTCCATAGATGATTTTGTGTACGATCGTGCAGATCTTGAATGGGGTCCGTTCCTTTAGTGGGAGCCAGTGGAGTTTCTCTCTTAAGGGTTTTGCTCTTTTATATTTTGGTTTTCCAAATATGAGTCTTGCGGTGGTATTTTGGGCTGTTTGAAGTTTCTTGATGGTCTGTTCTTTGCAGCCAGCATACAGTGCTTTGCAGTAATCCAGATGACTTAGTACCATTGATTGTACCAGGATACGAAAGATGGATCTCGGGAAGAAAGGTGTTACTCTTTTGAGTTTCCACATGGAGTGGAACATCTTTTTCATAATATTCTTCATGTGGGTTTTGAGCGTGAGGTTTTGGTCAATAGTAACTCCAAGAATTTTCAGATTGTTTGAGACAGGAAGAGAAAAGTTTGGAGTGGTTATAGTGGTGAAGTTGCTTGTATTATATTGTGAGGTGAGTACAAGACATTGTGTTTTTTCTGCATTCAGTTTTAACTGGAATGCATCCGCCCAGGAGTGCATGATTTGGAGGCTTTGGTTGATCTCTTTGGTGATTTCGTTTAGGTCATGTTTAAATGGGACATAGATCGTGACATCATCTGCATATATGTAGGGGTTGAGGTTTTGATTTGCTAGTAATTTAGCTAAGGGTATCATCATCAGGTTGAAGAGGGTAGGTGAGAGGGGGGATCCTTGGGGGACTCCACATTCGGGTGTCCATGGGGCTGATATATCCGCGTCCGTTGTTACTTGGTATGATCTTGTGGTCAGGAATCCTTTGAACCAGCTAAGAACTTTACCTCCAACTCCGAAGTATTCTAGTATGTGTAATAGTATTCCATGGTTGACCATGTCAAAGGCACTGGACATGTCGAATTGTAGGAGGAGTATGTTGTTGCCAGTTGCGATTGATTGTTTGAATGTGTTCATTACAGACACGTTTCGGTGCTGTGATTCGATCGAAATCCTGATTGAGACTAGTGTAGAATTGAGTGTTTATCTAGGTAGTCAGTGAGTTGTTTCGTCACTATGCCCTCCATGAGTTTGGTTATAAGCGGAATAGATGCTACTGGGCGATAGTTGGTTAGGTCCATTGTATTTTTCTTAGCATCTTTAGGTAGCGGGGTGAGTAGAATGTTTCCTTTATCCATGGGGAATAGGCCATTTTTTAGCATGTAGTTTAGGTGATTTGTGAGGTCTGTTGTGAGTTGTTGAGGGGCAGATCTAATAAGGCTAGTGGGTCAGATGTCTAATTTGCATTGGGACTTGGCATATTTTCCAAGCAATTGTGAGATGTCGTTGGATGAGAGTGTGTCAAAGTTAGTCCATGATCAGTCTGCTGGGTATTCAGGTATTGGGTCTAAATATTCAAGGAGGTTTGAATGATCGTATGGGTTGGTGGGTAGCAAGAGTCGCAACTTTATAATTTTTTCTTTAGTTTGCTAGATTGGTAGCAGATGGGGTGTCTATGCTGTTGGAAGTAACTGATGTTGTATTTAGTAGTTTGTTTACGAGTGAGAAGAGTTTGTGTGTACCCTTGTAGTTTGGTCCAATTTTGGTTTTATAAAGTGGTCTTTTAGTTTTTCTAATGGTATATTTGTATTTTCTCTGTAGTTGTTTCCAGTCTTTGAGTGTGGATTCATCTTTTTTCTTGTTCCACGCTCGTTCTAATCTTCTGACCTCTGTTTTTAATTCTTTCAGTTCTTCATTAAACCATGGTATAGAGTTATTTCTACGTGAGGTTCTGGTTTTAAGCGATGCAATGTTGTCTAGAACTGCTCTGCATCTGTTGTCCCATTCACTAAGAAATAGGGGTGAGTCTGTTAGTGCTGTCCAATCGTCATTATAGAATTGTTGCCAAAATGTTGGCGGGTCTATTTTGCCTCTCTTAGTATAAGTTTGTTGTTTTTGTTGTATATTTTTTGTTTGACCTGGGCAATATTAAAATTTATTGTTGGTGGGTTTCTGGGTGGGGGTTGGATCTTCACTGCCTAGGGCAAAAAAGGTATATTTAATGATTAAATATACCTTTTTGTGCTCTAGGCAGTGAACAGCCTAGCCCCATCCTTAACCAGAAGCCCACCAGCAGCCAGTATTGTGATTACAAGAGCCCACCCCCACCCAGAAGCCCTCCACCAGCCAGCATTTTGATTGCAAGAGTAATCAAAATTGCTGGCTGGTGGACTTCTGGGTGGGGGTGGGCTCTTCACTGCCTAGAATTAAAAAAAAAAAAAAACCTTTTTTGGGAGGGGCATGGGTGGGTCATGGGCATTCAAAAAAATTATGTGCAGTGATACAGAATATGCCCAATCCGCGCCTAAATAAGACATGGGCATTTATGCCAGGTTTTAGTTGGTGTAAATGGTTGTGCCTAAATTTTAGCCGCAGGATGGCCCACTATCAGGTGAATTTTCGAAAGAGAAGAGCGCCCATCTTCCGACACAAATCAGGAGATGGGTGTCCTTCTCGCAAGGTCAGCCAAATTGGCATAGTCGAAAGCTGATTTTGGGCACCCTCAACTGCTTTCCGTCGCAGGGATGACCAAAGTTCATGGGGGCGTGTCGGCAGTGTAGCGAAGGCGGGACTGGGGCTTGCTTAGGAGTTGGGTGTCCTCGGCCGATAATGGAAAAAAGAAGGGCGTCCCTGACAAACACTTGGGCGACTTTACTTGGTCCATTTTTTTCACGTCCAAGCATCAAAAAGGTGCCCGAACTGACCAGATGACCACCGGAGGGAATTGAGGATCACCTCCCCTTACTCCCCCAGTGGTCACTAACCCCCTCCCACCCTAAAAAAAAATCTTTAAAAATACTTTTTTGCCAGCCTCTATGCCAGCCTCAAATGCCATACTCAGGTCCAAGTATGCAGGTACCTGGAGCAGTTGTAGTAGGTGCAGTGTACTTCAGGCAGGAGGACCCAGGCCCATTCCCCCTACCTGTTACACTTGTGATGATAAATGTGAGCCCTCCAAAGCCCACTTGAAACCCACTGTACCCACATGTAGGTGCCCCCTTCATCCCTAAGGGCTATAGTAGTGGTGTACAGTTGTGGGTTTTGGGTTTTGGGGGGGGGGAGTTGGGGAGCTCAGCACTCAAGGTAAGGGAGCTATGCACCGGGGACCTTTTTCTAAAGACCACTGCAGTGCCCCCTAGGGTGCCCGGTTGGTGTCCTGGCATGTTAGGGGAACCAGTGCACAAAAATGCTGGCTCCTCCCACGACCAAATGGCTTGGATTTGGTCGTTTTTGAGATGGGCGTCCTTGGTTTCCATTATCGCCAAAAACCGGGGGACGACCATCTCAAAAATGACCTAAGGATGACCATCTCTAAGGTTGACCTAAATTTCATGATTTGGGCGTCCCCGACCATATTATCGAAATGAAAGATGGACGCCCATCTTGTTTCAATAATACGGGTTGCCCCTCCCCTTTATGGGGCCGGCCTGTGAGGACGCCCTCATGAAAACTTGGGCACCCTGTTTAATTATGCCCCTCCACGGGGACAGAGGATGGCATGGTGGCCTTTCTATGGAGCATATGCACTGTAGCTGGGAGATAGGAATGGGCAGTGGAGTAAAGCAGGTGTGCTTTTGGGTAGCTCAATATAGTTTACTGAGCTGCTGCCAACATTCGCATCAGTATGTAGACATGGGGCAAGATGCTGGGGTGGGGGGGGGGGGGGGAAGGGATCCAGATATGGGCAGCCCCTCGTTTTAGCATTGAATGGTTAGTGGAGGGGGCCCCATAATTACTTGTCATTGAATATTCTGTACATTCTGATTTCACCAACATTTTATTATTGTTTCTTCTGAAAAATCAATAACATGTATTGCAACAACAAAGGTACCTCACTGTATATGACCTTGCCTATTGTCCTATTGTATAGTGCTTGCATGGGAGTGGTGCTATGATCTGGAAGGACGGGGGGCACTGTTTCACATTGACCATGCCAAGGTGCCTCTAATGGATCTCCATGCCCTCATGGAGACATTGGGGGGGGGGGGCATGAGGCACAGGAGCAGCGGGAGCTCAGTCTCTGGCACACTGAAAAAAGACAAGACTGTCCTCACTGAGGAATGTTCCTCCATGTGTAGGAGGTTAATATGCACGTTTTGCACATGGTGAGAACAGAACAGTACAACTGTTGCATGTTTTGTGCAGTGTATTTTTGATTGGTGGACACGTTTATCTCCAAACCTCTATGATGTTTGCACTGCATCCTCTTTCTAAATGTTGTGTGTGTGTGTGTGTGTTATTTTGAATATCAGAAAACATTTATTTCTTTCATCCATTATGGACTTGCGTTTTTAAACATTTTCCAATAAACATTATTTTCCCCATTTGAATGTCATATTGAAAATGCCCCTCAAAGTGTTCTGGTGCATCTTCTAATTATCAAAATGAAAAAAAAGCACAGCTTGAAAATTTGTTAAAGAACATGCATCAAATGCTTCTTTGCAGCGGAGTGGGATATTTGAAAACTGCCCATTGCAACAAGTGGGACAACCCAACAGCTGCTGAAACCTGGTGTAAACACTGGTGCCCAAATATGTACAAATATATGACGAGCCATAACACATGAGTATAGCAGATGTAATAGTATGAGTGTCTATAGTACTTACCAAAGAGGAAATTGCTTTTCTTTAAAGACGTGCATCATCATTTCCAATTTCCATTTCCAGACCTATATAAATGATTCATAAACTTTTTCAGCTTTCACAAGTGTCAAAGCGAAGCTTGGAAAAATCTAGCCCTCTTGGGCACATCTTCATCAGCACTGACAGCACGGAAATGGTTTATCTAAAAAACGAACCATGAAGAATTCATTCCCTAGAAACTGTTACTGCACTTCACTATCTGCTAGTATTCCTGGGGCTTTCTACATCACTGAATCAAAACAAGAACCACATTATTAAGCCTTGTAGGGCGCTGTTTACTTAGCTGTGCTGTAGGTGCGCACACCTTTTAGCACGCGCTAATGCTAGAGACACCCATAGGAATATAATGTACACCCTGATCTCTCCCTACACTCCTTCCCAGGAACGCCGTTTACTAGGTAAAACTCTCCTAGCTGTACCGTTCTCCTCCATCACTAACTCCAGACTCCGTTCCTTTTATCTTGTCGCACCTTATGCCTGGAATAGACTTCCTGAGCCGTTACGTCAAGCTCCATCTCTGGCCGCCTTCAAATCCGGGCTAAAGGCCCACCTGTTTAAGGCTGCTTTTGATTCCTAACTTGTCACTTGTTCGTAACCTTTATCTTATCTTCCTCTCTTCAATAGTCCCTTATCCCTATGTGTCCTATCTGTCTGTCTAACCCTTATCCCTTATTTGTCCTCTCTGCAGTGGCGTAGCGAGGCCAGCTGACACCCGGGGCGGGTCTCCACTGCGCACCCCCCCCCCCCCCGGGTGCAGCGCGGCACCCCACTCGGCGCGCGCAACCCCCCCCCCCGGAGTGCATCATTACCGTTGGTGCTCCGCCCCGCCGAGTGCATGTCATCTCTGGGAGCTGCGTCGGCTCCGTTGTTTCCCTGCTTTCTCTGCCCCGGAACAGGAAGTAACTTGTTCCAGGGCAGAGAGAGCAGGTAACCAGCGGCGCCGACACCCCCCTAGCGCGTGCACCCGGGGCGAACTGCCCCACCGCCCCCCTTCCTACGCCACTGCCTCTCTGTCTGTCCTGACTTAGATTGTAAGCTCTTTTGAGCAGGGACTGTCTCTTCATGTTCAATTGTGAAGCGCTGCGTACGACTGGTAGCGCTATAGAAATGATTTGTAATAGTAGTAGTAGTAGGCTTTATCATTAGCACATGCTAATTTTTAGCACACACTAAAAAACATACGCACCTACTATGTGGCTTAGTAAACAGGGCCATTAGATTCCTACAGATCAGCACTCATCATCTGCCCCCAATGTCACAGAGCCACCAAGTTATCCAGTATCAGGCAGGGGCGTAGCCAGACCTCGAGTTGGGAGGGGGCCAGAGCCCAAAGTGAGGGGGCACATTTTGGTCCGCCTCCCCGCCACCCCCCACCATCGCCTTGCTGCCCCACCTGCTGCCTACCCACCCACTGACCGCCGCTACTGCTGCTGCACATACTTGGCTGGCGGGGGTCCTCAACCCCTGCCAGCTGAAGCACCGCCACACATGCTTTGGCTGGCGGGGGTCCTCAAACCCCACCAGCAGACGCACATTTTTCAGCGCTGGTCTCCGATGCTGCCATGTTTCCTGCCCTGCTCTCTCTTCCCCTCACATCATGTCCAGCATGCTTGTTTTAATGGTGGGTTTTCGAGGGCTCACATTTACCACCACAAGTGTAACAGGTAGGGGGGGATGGGCCTGGGTCCACCTGGGTGAAGTCCACTGCACCCACTAAAACTGCTCCAGGGACCTGCATACTGCTGTGATGGACCTGAGTATGACATTTGAGGCTGGGACAAAATATTTTTAAAGATTTTTTTGAGGGTAGGAGGGAGTTAGTGACCACTGGGGGAGTAAGGGGAGGTCATCCCTGATTTTCTCCTGTGGTCATCTGGTCAGTTCGGGCACCTTTTTTTGCCTTGGTCATAAGAAAAACAGGAACAGGTAAAGTTGTTAGGGGCACCCTTTTTTTTCCATTATGGGTCGAGGACATCCATGTGTTAGGCACGCCCAAGTCCCGCCTTCGCTACGCCTCCAACACATCCCTGTGAACTTTGGCCGTCTCTGCAATGGAAAGCAGTTGGGGACGTCCAAAATCGGCTTTCGATTATACCGATTTGGACAACCCTGTGAGAAAGACGCCAATCTTCTGATTTGTGTCAAAAGATGGATGTCCTTCTCTTTCAAAAATAAGCCTGTTAGTGAGTTGTGCGTGTAAATCTCAATTAATGCCAGTTAGTGCTGATAATTGTTTCTTACCATCCAATTAACAGTGCTGATTAGCTAGTTAACTCATTAAGTTATACACATCGTTATAGAATGCACATCGATTTCTGCGCTGATTTTTAGGCACCATATATAGAATCCGGAGGAGAGCATATGAAAAGGCTAATCTTGTCAAAGGGAGTCTATACCAAAGTTCCAAAAAAAGTACTTACTTGGGACTGGATTCAATAAATGATGCTCAAAATTTGGCGCTGGAAAAAAATCGATGCTAAGGGTGATTCTATAAATAGCAAAAGCCCTTTATAGAATCCCACTGCGCCAATTCCCATGACTAACTTTAGGCACCATGCTTACGCCTGCTGAAACCTGGTGTAAATTCTGGCACCCATGTTAGGTGCACTGAGGCCATATTCTATAATTCCATGTGCAACTTTTTGGAACGCCCCTGACATAGCCATGGCCACGCCCTCTTTTGAGTTACACACTAGTAGAGTTAGATGCAATGAGTTATAGAATAGTGCACAGCCAGATGCTCATGCAAATTTTAATGAGTTCCAATTAACAAAGAATTGGTTGTTAGCACCCAATTATTGATGTTAACTGGTTTGCTACTCAATTAATTTGCACGCGCATCTTGGGCACATGCAGGAATTTGGGTGTGCGATTCTGGGCATCAGATATAGAATCCAGGGGTTAATGCCCGTTTTCTTAAGGTAACCAACTGGTCTAATTCTAGGTAAAGATAACATTAACAACACATCACAACAAAAGAACTTGTCTTCTTATAACAATACATAAGATCTTCTAAATCATACTGTATATGTATAGCATTTAGTTCAATCAGGATCAGGTAAATAACATACTTATTGGGTTTCCATAAGATATCATCTTTCATAACATAATTTCAAACCAGGCAGACTGTTGGTGATGCCAGCAAACACCTCCCACAATAGGCAGCCTGCTTCTGAGGCTCTATATCCATCAGAACTGTTGAGCTCCCTAGTGGTTAGTGCAGTGGACTTTGATCCTGGGGAACTGGGTTCGATCCCCACTGCAGCTCCTTGTGACTCTGGGCAAGTCACTTAACCCTCCATTGCCCCAGGTACAAATAAGTACCTGTATATACTATGTAAACTGCTTTGAATGTAGTTGCAAAAACCACAGAAAGGCGGTATATCATAATCAGCTTGCATTCCCCTCAGAACTGTTGAGCTCCCGATCTCACTGTAAGCATGCACTTACTTTATAACTGTTGAGCTCCCACTTTTACAGCAGCCTACACATTTATTGGAACTGCTGAGCTCCCATTTTTACAGTAGCCTACACTCTTATTAAAGCTGCTGAGCTCCAACCATTATTGTAGCCTGCTCTTGGGGAAGGCTTTCCTCAGCCATCATCTACCATCTTTCACAACACAATTTCAAACCAGGCATAATAAGGTTGGTGATGCCAGCAAGCAACTCCCAGAATAGGCAGCCTGCTTCTGAGGCATTGCGTCTCAGGTGTCACGCCAAAGGGACGTGCCAAAGGGACACATCCCTTTGTGCATCCCTTCATGTGTCACTTCAAACTTTATCAAGGTGTGATCAATCAGAAGAAGAAGGTCCCATATTCTAGTACCTAATAAGGTCTCCTATCCTCTTTGAATCTGAATACAACTACTGAAGCATCAAAATCCACCCTCCACCCTCTATACATCATCAGTATCTGCAGTTCAGAGCCCCAGTCCATTTAGGAGGCTATACCGGACCTTCCTTTACCACTGCATTGCAACAAACTAATCAGAAGGTGTGCCAAGCAATTGATGTCACCTCCCGCTCCACTTTGAATCTGCCTACAACTGCTGAGGCTTGCGCTCCTTCGTGCGTGACTAAGGCAGCATCTTTGGAACAACTCTGAACCAGTTTTGTTAGTTGGTACCCTTCGTGAGCAACTTCAAGAGTAACTTGACACACAGACAGCATTTCTTACCATTCCTTGTCTGTTTTGGTTTGCAAGAATTGGTAGATACCTTCTAACATCATTAAGAATCAACGTTGTTTCTTCACAATCTTTACCTCACATTGCATTATGCACAGTTACCAAAAATAAATAATAAAATCACTTTTCTTAGGGCTGTATAATGAATTTACTAAAATTCTTGTTATACTGGTTACTTTACCTACTGTTTCTATCAAGACACACAAGTTATTTCACCAATGTTTTTGAATTAATCTATAATTTCCCTGTGATGTACACCCCTAATCACTATCCATATGGGTTACCTACCAGATAGCAAAATAAACCTTTTACTTTAGAATCTCAATACCTGATGCATAATGCTCCAAACATCACACTTCCCACTATTGTGATATGATAGAAGTCTACAAGATAATGAGCGGAGTAGAGCGGACAGATGTGAAGCGTTTGTTTACACTTTCAAACAACAAGAAAACTAGGGGACACAAGATGAAACTAGAATATGGTAGATTTAAAACAAATAGGAGAAAGTTTTTCTTTACTCAGCGTGTAGTTAGACTCTGGAACTCGTTGCCGGAGAATGTAGTGACAGCAGCTGGCCTTACGGAATTTAAAGGGGGATTGGGACAGACTCCTGAGGGAAAAGTCCATTGAACATTATTAATTTTTTTTTTTTTTTTTTTTTGGGGGGGGGGGTTGCCAGGTTCTTGAAGCCTGGATTGGCCGCTGTTGGAGACAGGATGCTGGGCTTGATGGACCCTTGGTCTTTTCCCAGTATGGCGGTGCTTATGTACTTATGTACTAACAAGGCAGATGACACCTATACAGTGATAGCCAGATTACGTGCTAACCAAAGGGAACTACCATCACTCTTGGACCACCCTCTCAAGCCACCAAAAATTCAAACAATTGCTTA
This sequence comes from Microcaecilia unicolor, assembly GCF_901765095.1. NCBI lineage: Eukaryota > Metazoa > Chordata > Amphibia > Gymnophiona > Siphonopidae > Microcaecilia > Microcaecilia unicolor. The sequence continues at coordinate 37,812,221 of NC_044033.1, read as the reverse complement.
GGTTCAAGAAATAAATCACCACCATTAAATTTTTACATGACATATAACAGGAAATTTTAACACGTAAGATGACCCCATCGCTAAGACCCTTGAGCAAAATTCCAAAAAAGTCTTTATGGTGCCTTGGTGTCACCAAAGAAAAATCAGGAAAATAATGAACATTAGAACCCAGAAATTGTTCATATACTGAGGTAATTATATAACACCAAATTTCTGTCCAGTTCCAGGGCAAAAGGTTACTAACAGAGTAGATCAAAACACCCTGTATTTCCACCTTAGCCAGAATAACCCCAGACTTCTCCGAAGATATCTTCACAATTTTCTATAGGGACAGGTCCAGCTTCTTGATGGCGTCCCATATGGCATCACAGTCGACTACTGCTGGTTTCTGTAATCCACCGAGGACGGCACTATGCTGTGCTGAACCAACCCAGCAGCACCAGAAATTGTTGCAGTGTCAAGCCTTGATCCCTGATTACCTCTCTCCCAGCCACTCAAAAGGGGGTGGGGGAATGGGGCATTCCACTCACTGGCTCCCCTCTTGATGAGGCTAACCTCTGCCCCTTCACAGGCAGTGCAAAAGCCAACAAACTGCTTCCCAATCGTTTATCGTTTATTCATCTTACTATACCGTTTCAAATTGTAGTTACAAAACAAAAACGGTTTACATGTTAGTATAAAATCATGGTAAAAAACAATCATAAAAGAACTCCATTGAATAGATAGGAAAGCGCACTAAAACACTCTTTCTTAAAATAGAAAACACCAATTCCTACTAATACAGTCATTCAATACATAAAAAAGTAAATGTGTTCTTCATATTTAATATCCAACGCTCTCATTTGTCACAGATTATTTTCAAGTGTATCCTGGAGCAGGTAAGTTTTTAAAAATTTTCGAAACTGAATGTATGATTCTTCCAATCTGAGGTGTTTTGGAAGACAGTTCCAGAGAGAAGGTGCTAAGAAAAAAAAATGCTGAATTTCTAGTAGACTCCCATCTGGCCTTCTGTGGTGATGGGATAATCAATCTGTTGTCAACCAATCTCGGTGGAGCCAGTCTATCTTCTGGGCTCAAAGACACCCGCTCTGCACTAAGGCCCGATTCATTGAATGTTGGGCCCTCCAAAGGCACTGTATGGGTCATGATGCCAGCAACCTCGAAGAAGGTCTGAATCAGTTCAAGAACAGAACTTTGCACCCACGGGTAGGTACATATCTGTCCTTTCTTCTTCCCTATTGTAGGCAGCACAAACGGGGAGAAAATGGCTTAAAACAGACACCAACACAGGAGCTGACACAACACTTCTGCCTCAAACACCATCTTGACTCCCACAGGTTTGGGACACTATCATCTGGTTTCTCCTTAGAGGCCTGTTTGATATGGATGGCCCCACGGCATAGCCCTCTGAATCACTGAAACACACAAGCCCCTCCACCACTACAAGGTGGTGTCCCTTTGGAGGGGATGCAGTCCGATTTAACTGTTAAACTATGGTGGTTAATTGCTGAGTTTATTGGTCTGTGGTGATATTCCGTAGCACTAACCGGTTAAGTGAAACTGAATATCAGTGGATAGCCCTGAACAAGTGATGTAACTGTCCAGGAGCTGTTTCTGGCCTGTTAAACTATAAGTACATAATTATTGCCACACTGGGACAGACCAAAGGTCCATCAAGCCCAGCATCCTGTTTCCAACAGTGGCCATCTAGTGTCTAAATGTAAGTGACATTTGTGCACTAAGGTTACAGAATACTAGCACTTATGTGCATGAAAGTAACGTTCTTCCAGCTGATATTTAACTGGCGGTGGAGCTAGCTAAATTAGCCCTGGATATTCAGTGTCGGGCCATATGCGGGTACCAGCACTGAATATACAGGGCTAACTGTCCTGCAGCTAGCTGCTGGAGATTATGCTGGTCCCGGACGATATTCCTCTGGCCCCCTCCTTCCTTCCCCTCCCACCAGCCCATGACTGTAACAGCCCCCTGGGCCTACCTCACATCTCTGGTGGTCCAGTGGGGGCTTTAGAGTACTATTGCAGTAGTACCGCAAGGCTGCCACGAGAGGTCACGGCAGCCATTTTGTGGAAGACACCGCCAGGGCTACTGTTAGACATTCAGGGCCCCAGGGCAGAAACTAGGGAAGAGGCCCATGCCACCTCCTAATGCTGGCCATGGACACCACTATGGGCAGGAGCAACTGGGGTCTGCTCAAGCCCCCAACTCCCCCACTGGACCAGCAGGGATACAAGGAAGGCCCAGGAAGGGCCTATGGTGTAGGCGGGGGGGGGGGGGGGGGGGAGTAATTTGAGGGAGATCAAAAAGAGGGCTGCATCGGGGGAGAGGGATTGGAAGTTGGGCTGTTTCATTTGGGGGGGGGGGGGAGGAGGAGGATTGGAGGGCTTGGGAAAGGTTTGCAAAATTTATGCAGGGGCTGGACAATATTCAGTGTCAGCACCCGCATAGCTAAGCGGGCCAAATTAGGAAAGCTTTTGAGCTGTTGGCTCCTCCCCTATGCTGCCCCCTGCCCCCTGTACTGCCTCTGACCGGCCCACATTTTTTTATGGCCACTCAGAGCCGATATTCAGCAGTACTACCTGGTTAAATGCTGTTGAATATCAGCTCTTGGGTTGCCTTAAGTCCTTCCAGTTTCAAGAGTCCTTTGTCACTGAAATAGTTCTCTTGCATGTAGTAGCTGTATAAAGAACAGCTACCAGAGTAAAGCTGAAAGTGGGGATGGGTACATCAGGTAGGTTATAGCCAATACTTGTCTGAGTCAACATATCAAGATAACTGCTGTAGGCTTTGGAGAAAAAAAAAGTCAAGGGTGACTAAAACTCCAGAGTCTCAGTTTTCAGCTGGCTGCTGATCACCAGGTGACATAATCTGCAAAGATTCCTGAGTGGGGAGAAGCTTGTATAGCAGTGTGCCGTAGTTAACTGACAGTTTAACGTGATATGCTACGCAGCATTCTGAGGCATATCATATTAAATTGACTTAACAGAATTGGTCTCAGAGGAAACAATGACTCCTGCTTGTGTTAAATTGCATTTTACCACTGTAGTGCTGTCACAAAGTTTCATGGCACATTTGAATTAACAGGTTGCCACTATGGGATTCACACACAGCTTATTTCTGGCTTTATGGAACATGAAGAGAAGAGAAGGGATTTATATCTATCATTGAATCCACCTACAATCTTGTATATTTTTTGTACCCCTCTGTCTGTCTGAGCCTATCTGTTCTCTAGTTTTCAGGTCTTTGAAGCTGAAGGATCTTTTTAGGACCATACCATAAGTACATAAGTATTGCCATACTGGAAAAGACCAAAGGTCCATCGATCCCAAAATCCTGTTTCCAACAGTGGCCAATCCAGGCCACAGATATCCAGCAAGATAACAAAACATTTTATACTGCTTATCCCATAAATAGTGGATTTTCCCCCAAGTCCATTTAATAACGGTCTATGGACTTTTCCTTTACGAAGCCGCCCAAACCTTTTTTAAACTCCGCTAAGCTAACCGCCTTTACCACATTCTCTGGCAACGAATTCCAGAGTTTAATTACACATTGAGTGAAGAAACATTTTCTCCGATGCGTTTTAAATTTACTACATTGTAGCTTTATCGCATGCCCCCTCATCCTAGTATTTTTGGAAAGCGTGAACAGACGCTTCACATCGATCCGTTCAACTCCACTCATTATTTTATAGACCTGTATCATATCTCCCCTCAGCCGCCTTTTCTCCAAGCTGAAGAGCCCTAGCCGCTTTAGCCTTTCCTCATAGGGAAGTCATCCCATCCCCTTTATCATTTTCGTCGCCCTTCTCTGCACCTTTTCTAATTCCACTATATCTTTTTTGAGATGCGGCGACCAGAATTGAACACAATATTCGAGATGCGGTCGCACCATGGAGCGATACAATGGCATTATAACATCCTCATTTTTGTTTTCCATTCCTTTCCTTATAATACCTAACATTCTATTTGCTTTCTTAGCCGCAGGAGCACACTGAGTAGAAGGTTTCAACGTATCACCAACGATGACACCTAGATCCCTTTCTTGGTCCGTGACTCCTAACGTGGATCCTTGCATGTCATAGCTATAATTCGGGTTCCTCTTTCCCACATGCATCATTTTGCACTTGCTCACATCACCTTTCTGAGATGGCTAAAATAGTACGCTTGTCCTTATTGTAATCCCCTGTTAAATTGGCAATACTGAAGAGAGTAAGTCCCTTGAAGAGTCACTGAGGGGAGTGACTGGGAGGCCCCTTGGAGGGAGGAAGCCCAGCAGATGGGAGGGTTTATAGAATAAAATACAGAAAAATAGTGCCCATGTTGGGATGTGATAGGTTGGGAGGAGGGAGGAGTGTTAATAAAAGTAGTTGCATGTGAAAACACGTGGTGTTTTGGTTGCCTACAGATGTCTTTTGACTGTCTGAAAATCCCCTGTGAATAGATCAGGAGGAGAGAGGAGTATAACCTTTGGTTGACAAGGAGGAGGCTACTCCAGGGGCATAGGCAGACTTGACATTTGGAGGGGGGCAGAGTTAACATGTGGGGAGAGCACAAGGCATATAGGTGTGAGTAGTGTCTAGGAGTATATCAAATAATGTCTTAGAGTGAACTTTATGATGGATTTCTAAGTAAACAGTTCTGCATCAAAATAAGCCACTAAGTCTTCTTTGCAGCAGCTGCAGTCACTCAAGCTGCAGTACAACACCCTGCTGTCCGACATATCTAATGTGATATCCTTTAAACAGAGTGCATACCTTTGCCATACCTAACCCCAGCCAGTTGAAGCCTTCTCCAGCGCCGGTTTCCTGGTTAACGTTGGCCATCGTTTCGCCAAGGCTGTATCTGAACCATCAGTCAATCTCGGCTAGTAGAAGAGAAAGACATCAATAGAACCAGTTCTACTTACACCATTCAGTTTAGTTACAGTCCGTTCAAACTGCTGAAGGTTGCAAGAAGGGCAGCTTTCTGGAAAATGGCGACTTTTTTATGCATTTAATGATGTCACACGCTGTCAAAAAACCATCCAATAGACAGTGTCTAATGGCTCAACATTCAATTGCAGTTATACTCAATATTCTTATCTTACATTTGTGAATTATATTTTTATTTTTTTACAAAAGAAGACCCTTTACAAAAAGTGACTTATGGTTCTGGCACAGCCTTGGCGAAACGATGGCCAACATTGACCACGGTCATTAAACAAATTGAATAATCAGAGTGAAGAAGAGCAACTTCACAGCCTAAGCTAAGTGAACATTTAAATAAATATTTGAAGTCTAGTTAAAGCAGCCTATTGAAAAGGGGTTTGTTTACCTGTGATGAAGCAGTCCTAGCTCCTATAATACATTTTTGTATGGAAAGGAGCGTCTTGAGGCTTTTTCCTCCTTTGTATAATCTACTCCTCCCCTTATATTGGGTTTGCTTACTACTAATTGAGTTCTCCCTCTATATTAGAATTGGTATTGCCAGTGGCGTCGCGAGGGCAGCTGACACCCGGGGCGGGTCGCCGCTGCGCACCCCCCCCCCCCCGGGTGCAGCGTGGCACACCCTCCCCCCTCTGGAACGCAACCCCCCCTGAGAACATACCTGGAAGGCGGTGAGGGACGGGAAGGAGAGCCAATCCGCCGAGTGCACGCCGCTGGGGGGTGTCGGCGCCTCACTGGTTCCCTGCTCTCTCTGCCCCAGAACAGGAAGTAACCTGTTCCGGGGCAGAGAGAGCAAGGAACCAGCGAGGCGCCGACACCCCCCAGCGGCGTGCACCCGGGGTGGACCGCCCCACCACCCCCCCCTTCCTACGCCACTGGGTATTGCCCAGTGGACTGAATTAGGGGCTTATAGCCCATTTATGTTTAAACAAAAGAGATCTGCATGAAACAAAATATTTATTTTTATTTTGACTTATAAAACTACTTGCCCCCCGAAACACGTTCAACACAGAATAATCCCTTTGTGTATCTAAAAGGTCTACAAAACAGATGAAGATGTGATTCCATGTGCCCCAATGAAAGGAGAGTTTAATTCTACTTCCATTTAATTTCAGTATATTCTATCATCTTTATAAAGGCAGATTACAACTACAGTTAAGATCAGTGCTTTTTTTGTGCCGGTATGCAACGGTACGGTGTACCGGCACCTTTTTTTGCCCGCCCCGCCCCCCTCCTCCGCGACACTCCGGGCGAGTCCTGCACTTAGTTGTTTTTTTTTTAAGACTCAGAACGCGCGAACGATGCAACCGGCAGCGATTGAAAGAGGCTGTCTGGGCTGGCGTCTGCGTCGGAGCTTCCCTCACCCTCTGCGAGTCCCGCGAAACAGGAAGTTGTAACACAAAGGCGGGACTCGCAGAGGGTGAGGGAAGCTCTGATGCAGACGCCAGCTCAGACAGCCTCTTTCAATCGCTGCTGGCTGCATCGTTCGCACGTTCTGAGTCTTTAAAAAAAAACTAAGTGCAGGACTCGCCCGGACTGTGGCGGGGGGGGGGGGAAGGATTGGGGAGAGAAAGAGGGAAACCAACAGAGGGAAGGGTTGGAGAGAGAGGGAAACCAGCAGAGGGAAGGATTGGGGAGAGAGGGAAAGAGGGAAACCAACAGAGGGAAGGATTGGGGAGAGAGGGAAACCAACAGAGGGAAGGATTGGGGAGAGAGGGAAAGAGGGAAACCAACAGAGGGAAGGATTGGGGAGAGAGAGAAAGAGGGAAACCAACAGAGGGAAGGATTGGGGAGAGAGGGAAAGAGGGAAACCAACAGAGGGAAGGATTGGGGAGAGAGGGAAAGAGGGAAACCAACAGAAGGAAGGATTGGGGAGAGAGGGAAACCAACAGAGGGAAGGATTGGGGAGAGAGGGAAACCAACAGAGGGAAGGATTGGGGAGAGAGGGAAACCAACAGAGGGAAGGATTGGGGAGAGAGGGAAACCAACAGAGGGAAGGATTGGGGAGAGAGGGAAAGAGGGAAACCAACAGAGGGAAGGATTGGGGAGAGAGGGAAACCAACAGAGGGAAGGATTGGGGAGAGAGGGAAAGAGGGAAACCAACAGAGGGAAGGATTGGGGAGAGAGAGAAAGAGGGAAACCAACAGAGGGAAGGATTGGGGAGAGAGGGAAAGAGGGAAACCAACAGAGGGAAGGATTGGGGAGAGAGGGAAAGAGGGAAACCAACAGAAGGAAGGATTGGGGAGAGAGGGAAACCAACAGAGGGAAGGATTGGGGAGAGAGGGAAACCAACAGAGGGAAGGATTGGGGAGAGAGGGAAACCAACAGAGGGAAGGATTGGGGAGAGAGGGAAACCAACAGAGGGAAGGATTGGGGAGAGAGGGAAAGAGGGAAACCAACAGAGGGAAGGATTGGGGAGAGAGAGAAAGAGGGAAACCAACAGAGGGAAGGATTGGGGAGAGAGGGAAACCAACAGAGGGAAGGATTGGGGAGAGAGGGAAAGAGGGAAACCAACAGAGGGAAGGATTGGGGAGAGAGAGAAAGAGGGAAACCAACAGAGGGAAGGATTGGGGAGAGAGGGAAACCAACAGAGGGAAGGATTGGGGAGAGAGGGAAAGAGGGAAACCAACAGAGGGAAGGATTGGGGAGAGAGAGAAAGAGGGAAACCAACAGAGGGAAGGATTGGGGAGAGAGGAAAAGAGGGAAACCAACAGAGGGAAGGATTGGGGAGAGAGAGAAAGAGGGAAACCAACAGAGGGAAGGATTGGGGAGAGAGGGAAAACAACAGAGGGAAGGATTGGGGAGAGAGGGAAACCAACAGAGGGAAGGATTGGGGAGAGAGAGGGAAGCCAACAGAGGGAAGGATTGGGGAGAGAGAGAAAGAGGGAAACCAACAGAGGGAAGGATTGGGGAGAGAGGGAAAGAGGGAAACCAACAGAGGGAAGGATTGGGGAGAGAGGGAAAGAGGGAAACCAACAGAGGGAAGGATTGGGGAGAGAGAGAAAGAGGGAAACCAACAGAGAGAAGGATTGGGGAGAGAGGAAAAGAGGGAAACCAACAGAGGGAAGGATTGGGGAGAGAGAGAAAGAGGGAAACCAACAGAGGGAAGGATTGGGGAGAGAGGGAAACCAACAGAGGGAAGGATTGGGGAGAGAGGGAAAGAGGGAAACCAACAGAGGGAAGGATTGGGGAGAGAGAGAAAGAGGGAAACCAACAGAGGGAAGGATTGGGGAGAGAGGGAAAGAGGGAAACCAACAGAGGGAAGGATTGGGGAGAGAGAGAAAGAGGGAAACCAACAGAGGGAAGGATTGGGGGGAGAGAGGGAAACCAACCGAGGGAAGGATTGGGGAGAGAGGGAAAGAGGGAAACCAACAGAGGGAAGGATTGGGGAGAGAGGGAAACCAACAGAGGGAAGGATTGGGGAGAGAGAGGGAAAACAACAGAGGGAAGGATTGGGGAGAGAGGGAAACCAACATAGGGAAGGATTGGGGAGAGAGAGGGAAGCCAACAGAGGGAAGGATGGGGAGAGAGAGGGAAAAACAGATGGAAGGATTGGGGAGAGGGGAAAAACAGATGGAAGGATGGGGCGAAAGAGGGAAAACACAGATGGAAGGATTGGGGAGAAAGGGAAAAACAGATGGAAGGATGGGGAGAGAGAGGGGGAAAAACAGATGGAAGGATGGGGAGAGAGAGGGGGAAAAACAGATGGAAGGATGGGGAGAGAGAGAGGGAAAACGGAAGGATGGGGAGAGAGAGGGAAAACACAGATGGAAGGATTGGGGAGAGAGGGAAAATCAGATGGAAGGATGGGGAGAGAGAGGGAAAACAGATGGAAGGATGGGGAGAGAGAGGGGAAAAAACAGATGGAAGGATGGGGAGAGAGAGGGAAGACAGATGGAAGGATGGGGAGAGAGAGGGGAAAAACAGATGGAAGGATGGGGAGAGAGAGGGGGAAAACAGATGGAAGGATGGGGAGAGAGAGGGAAAAACAGATGGAAGGATGGGGAGAGAGAGGGAAAACAGAAGGAAAGGATGGGGAGAGAGGGGGGAAAACAGATGGAAGGATGGGGAGAGAGAGGGGGAAAAACAGATGGAAGGATGGGGAGAGAGAGAGGGAAAACAGAAGGATGGGGAGAGAAAGAGGGAAGACGCTGGATGGAAGAATGCAGAAATAGGGGAGACACTGGAAGGATGGGGCGAGAAAGGAGAGCTGCTGGATGGAAAAGGGGAATAGAGAAAGACTGGAGAATAAGAGGAAGGGGCATGGGGAGAACAAGGGTGAGGAAAAGATGAAAAGCCACAGGTAGATGAAGGAAATTAAAGAATGGATAGTAAGAATGAATTAAATCTGGACAGAGAGAGAGCCTGAAAAATATTGAAGAAAGCAAAGAAAAAGGAGACAAAAATGACAAATGGCACAGAAGAGTTAAGCGAAAACAAAGGAAAGCAGAATCACAGACTGGGACCAATATGGAAAGAAAAACAGTCACCAGACAACAAAGGTAGAAAAAAATCATTTTATTTTCATTTTAGTGTTTGTAATATGTCCAATTTGAGAATTTACATTGGCTGTCTTATTTTGCACTGGGTATACTGGAGCTGTAAGAGCTTACAGAGATTATTTATCATGAAAAAAAATCACGTTATTTTTTTCTCCTATAGTACTATAATATTTTCAATGATGTCTGTTTATATGCGCCATGGCTGGTATAGGGGGTGTGGTTAATGTGGGTGTGGCTATCATAGGGGTGGAGCCATATGTGGTGACCCCGCCCATAATGAGTACCGGCACCTTTTTTTCTACAAAAAAAGCACTGGTTAAGATAAACCCATCAGGAAACAGGATAGCCTCACTGAAATCTGGACATCTATATATAAGAACAGTGAAGAAAAATGAGCACAAATTAGAGTTTAGAATTGCAGTTTCTACCAGATACAATAATTTTTGAAGCTGTTTTAGTGATATTCAATTGTTATTTTTTTTCTCCTCCACCTTTTAAGTTTGCTTGCTTTGTTTTGAGTGACCTGAAATGATGGCTGCGCGGGGGAGGATGGGGGGGGGGGAGTGGAAACAGATTAACCAAATGGGCTTCCTTGCTTACAGTGGATTTCGCCACCCCCCCCCCCCCCGAGTTTTTAGAAAAAATGGCAACTATGCGCCTCTCCTGCCCGCTCTCCCCGTCCTACCTCTGCGGAAAACAGGAAGTTGTATTAGAGTAGGAGGGACACGCCTGAGGAGAGGCCCTGACGCTTGCAGAAGGCTGACTATGGGAATCGCTGGTGCCGGAGGGAGAACGGCGCTTCAGGGCAGTAAAATGACCATGTGGACGGGGAGAGTGGGCGGTAGAGGCGCATAGGCGCCACTTTTTCTAAAAAAAAACCTGTTTGGGGGAGCGACCACTCCCCCTGCGCCCCCCCCCCCTAGCTACACCACTGATTTTACGTTTATATTAAAGTTCACTGGGTTTTTTAAAATTTCTGATATATTCATTTTATTAAATACGTACACTGTGCTATTAGCATTAAGCAGTAATCAATGAGTATTTTATTGCCCAAATATGTTCCTTGCACAAGCAGGAAACATATTCAGTAGTTGCTACCAAGAACTGCCTCACATAACAAATGACCCCCCCCCCCCCTTTATATGGTTTCAATGCATTGGTTTCTTGGGGGCCCTTTTACTAAGGCGCGTAGGTACCTACATGCATCCAACGCACATCAATTTGGAACTACTACCTGGCTATTGCATGCCCTGGGTGGCAATTCCAATTTTTATGTTTGTCCGTGTGGCTGTAAATATTTTTTATTTTCTACCGCATGGTGCTAACCAGGCGGTAATCGGCAGTGTACGCACGCTGACGATTACCGCCCACTTAAGGCATGAGATCTTACCACTAAGTCAATGGGTGGCTGTAAGGCTTTTTTGCAGGCGTGCTGAAAAATGGACCTGTGCACGTCCAATACACGCGCCTACAACAGCGCAGGCCATTATTCATTGCCCTTTAGTAAAAGGACCCCTTGGAATTTCTTAACAAAATAAAATAATGACCCACTCGGCTGAACTCCGAGTCATATTTTGGAGAAAAATCATTCACTAGGAATCTTAACATGCACTCTCTGCCATAGTGACCTTATTTCTATTGGCCCTGTTGCACATATCACATGTTAATGCTGTAATGTTAAATGTTACCATATGACCCTTTCCATAAAATGTTATATAATCAATGCTTTCCAAACTGGGGCTGGATTTTTTTGTTTTCTGGGAATGGCACCACTTAGACGTACATCTTATACGTCTAAAGGATAATATTCATTTGCTAAATATATAAGGGGCCCTTTTACTAAGCTGCATACACGCCTACGCACGCCCAACGCCACTAAGTCGATGGCTGGCGGTAAGGTCTCAGACCCAAAATGGACACGTGGCAATATTTATTTTGCTGCACGTCCATTTTCGGCAAAAATTTTTAAAAAGCATTTTTTGCAGGCGCGCTGAAAAATGGATCTGCGCACACTGAAGACCTGCGCCTACACTATCTCAGGCCATTTTTCAGCACACCTTAGTAAAAGGACCCCTACGTTAGATGGCCAAGCAGGCTGCACAAACATCTGATTTAGACGGTTAGGTTACGAGGGTTTATATTCATTGGCACCAGCGAAACAGGTAGCACTGCTGAATATAATTGAAATTGTTTCAAATTATACATTCACCACATGGCTGAACATTGACCTCTGTCTCTTACTACAGACACTTGGATTAGCAGCCAAATTCTTAATCATATGGGCATCATATTTCACTGCATCTGATTATTTGTCTTGGCAGTGAAGATCTGTAAGACCCATCGAGTCTGCTCAATTATATTCTTGGTATTTAGCCATAGACTCGAGTACATCTCTGGTTTCTCTGCTTTGCATTTAGTGATTTTCTGTGCTAATGTCACACTCTCTTGAATGAGGTCACTATTTTTCATGAAACAGGTAGGCCTGTGGTCAGCTTGGTCCCGAAGCAAGGAAATTGTGGAGGCACACACGATCAGAAGTAAATGAAAATGTAAAATCTTTCCTTCCGATATTCAGCCAGCGATGGGTTGCACGGTGACTGCCCGACGCCGGAGCTCAGACTGGTATTCAATGCTCACTCATATTTGGTGACCGGCATTGAATATCTGGTTTCACTTTTGACCGCAGCAACTTTAAGCACTAACCGGTTAAGTGCTTAGCAGTTAAAGATAGGCCTGCTATTTACGTGGCCTACTTTAACCACTAAAACTCAATTTTACTCGCACTAATATTTTTCCCACTGTGAGACTTAATCAAATCTAGTATATAATGGAGAAAATGACCTCAAAAGTCCTTGCACGGCAGCAGACCAAAATTGCCGGTGTTTTAAAGACTCCAGTATCATTGTTCAAAAAAATCTCCATATTATCTATTATTTTAATGATTTCAAAAATATTTTTCGATTAAAGTAAAATATTAGTGTGAATAAAATTAAGTTTCAGTTCAATATTTAACTGTTCATAAGATAATTTGCTGAAGATTTTGTCCTTATCTTTTCTGTATCTACTTTAACCACTAAACATAGCCAGTTTGGTGCTGAATATCTGCATCTATCCGGTTATGTCACGCAAGATAGCCGGTTACAGGCTATCTGCTCTCTCGCTGAATATTTGTGGTTAGGTGCTAAAATTCTGTTTAACTGGCCATGTGGCAGTAAGGGCTCCTGAGCTAACCCGATGGTAACCAAATATTTTTGTAGCACTGGAAATGGTGTGCACTGGGGGTGGGAATGACCGCCAGACTGCTGCAGTAGCCCGGCAGTAGTTCCGGATTTGCGAACGGTAAGCCTGTGTTGGGTTTACCACCGCTTAGTAAAAGACCTCCTGACCTAGTACTCTGTAAAGAATGCAGTGTGCAGAGCAAGCACCCTTTGCAGAATACTAGTTTAGCATGGGTTCTCTCGGTGCCTAACTTTGGGTGCCATTTATAGATTCCTCCCATCCCCCAGATTCTAGATAGTGTGACTTAAGTTGCACATATTCTGGATTTGCGCATGCAACTTAATTAGTTGACAAGCCAATCTGCGCTGATAATTACCGTTTTAACAAACAATTATTGACACTAATTGGCATTAATTAGAATTTATGCGCATAAATGTGTAAGTGTTTTCTTCAATGAGATGCACATAAATTCTAAGGCGCATAGTTGAAAAAGGGGTGTGGCCATGGCCGTGGAATGGGCAGGTCATGGGCATTTCTATAATCTATCCACATGGTTATGGAATACAGCTGGTCTGCGCCTAATTTTCGCATTGGCATTTATGCAAAGTTTTACTTGGCGCAACTGCTCATGATTAAATTTAGTCGTGTGGATGGGCATTCGGTGTATATTTTGACACCCAACAGACAGGACTTAATAAGGATCTGGGGTTTCTAGCCCATTATAAACCATAAAGTTGTATTGCTCTGTTTGTCACCCTCCTCTCACCTATCCACCCCCATCCTGTTAGACTATCACTGAAATGCTTTGAAGTTCCCATGCGTAAGTACATAAGTACATAAGTAGTGCCATACTGGGAAAGACCAAAGGTCCATCTAGCCCAGCATCCTGTCACCGACAGTGGCCAATCCAGGTCAAGGGCACCTGGCACGCTCCCCAAACGTAAAAACATTCCAGACAAGTTATACCTAAAAATGCATATCTCCTATCCACTCCCACCCTGTTAGACTGTCACTGAAGAGCTTTGAGGTTTCACTTATATATACTGTCATCTACCACATTTGCTTATATCCGATCTGACGAAGAAGGGCAACCTTCGAAAGCTAATCAAGAAATGTATTAAGTTACATCCAATAAAAATGGTATCATCTTATTTTCTTTTCTATGTGTTATTTTGTTTTATTTCTATTGATTACCTTTAAAAGTGGACGAACATGGCTACCACACCTCTCTACTCAAGATGGAAGATACCGCATACAGCTGCATGAAAAAGCAAATGAACAAACTTATGGAAAAAGAAACAAAAGTGAACAGTCATCTTTACTTTCTGATCTCCTATCCACCCCCCCCCCCCAACCCTGTTAGACTGTCACTGAAATGCTTTGATGTTTCACTTATATATACTGTCATCTACCACATTTGCTTATTTCCGATCTGAGGAAGAAGGGCAACCTTCAAAGCTAATCAAGAAATGTATTAAGTTATGTCCAATAAAAATGGTATCATCTTATTTTCTTTTCCATGTTTTACTTTGTTTTATTTCTATTGATTACCTATAAACTGCGTGAAAATTTAGCTTTATTCTATAAAGTACGCCTAAATTTAGGCGTACTTTATAGAACATGCCTAAGCGTATTTTGTATCGGTGCTGATTTTTGAGGCGTGATTTGTAGAATCTAGTCCTATATGTGCATATCAGGACTCAGTCTGTGCTCTGCCCGATTACACCCCCAGCAATGCCTACATTAAAAGCCCATGTGTGCAAGCCACCCTGCGTCCTTTTATGCCTGATACTATTTCAGGAGAGATCCTTTACCTGTGTACATTGTGGCATACACACAAAAATGACTTCGTAAATTACCCCCATTAGGATCATGATATGTGAATTCACCAGGGCTGAGTTCTTTCACATTTTAAGATTTCTACATTCGCTCATCGTTCAGTTCTGTAACTCCTCATTTAAGGTTGAATGCCAATAGCTCCTTGGCATCCTTCTACTAAAAAAAATACTTCACTAGTTCCAACATTTGACAGAAAGTCTGTGTTGCCTTGGAACAAACCCAAATAGAAATGCTGTTCTTTTCAAAAGGAGCTTTAGAAGACACGGGGGTCATTTTATAAGTGTTGTCCGCTTGTAAAGCCTGTTCGAGTGAGAAAGGGCTTTTCTAAATTGTGCAGCCACATGAGTGCACAGAAATATGCACACCTACAAGAGGTGAATCCTTTCAGTATATGCGCATCATGCCTAGGGGCAGAGTAGGGGCAGAATTGTTTTAAAAATGCATAGACATGCATTGTGAACATGCACCTTTTTAAACCTTCTTCAGAGCAGGTGTACATTTGTGCATTTTTAGGGCTGGGTGTTAGAGGCACCTTTGTTGCCGTCATGAAATATTATTTAAACCCCAAACCAACATGGTACGTCAACCAAACAAAGCTCTAGATAGCAGGTATGAACTCAGTAATCGCATACTAAAGGGATGTGTAGTTAATAATTATATATATATATATATATATATATATATATATATATATATATATATATATATATATATATATATATATATATATACATTTTACCAAACATAGAGGGTATTTTAGTAAGGCACGCTCACGTTTTTGGGAAGCACTAAAATTGGGGGCATCTCTAACATTTAGCGTGCACCCAATTTTAGTTTAGCGCGTGCCAAAAAAGTGAGCACGCCTTAGTAAAAGATCCTCACAGTGAAGGTGATGAATGATGCTAGATCCACACCAAGGTGCGAAATCAAATTTTTATTGATAGTCAGAATCAAGACTCCCTATCTATCTATCTATCTATCTATCTATCTATCTATCTATCTATCTACTTATCATTTCTATACCGCTACAAGGCATACACAGCGCTGTACACCATACACAAAAGACAGGCCCTGCTCAAAGAGCTTACAATCTAGATAAGACAGGTAAACAGACAGAACAATCAAGAGTAAGGGAATAAGAGGTGAGGATAAGGACAGGGTAAGTGAGCTAGGAGTCAAAAGCAGTGATATAGAGGTGGGTTTTGAGTTTGGACTTGAAAACGGCTAAAGACGGGGCTAGATGTACAGGCTCGGGAAGACTATTCCAGGCGTGAGGTGCAGCGAGATAAAAGGAACGGAGTCTTGAATTAGCAGTAGAGAAGAAAGGGACGGATAAGAGAGATTTATCTACAGAACGTAGTACTCGAGGGGGAACGTAGGGGGAGACAAGAGTGGAGAGGTATTGGGGAGCGGCAGAGTGAATGCACTTATAGGTCAATAGGAGAAGTTTGAATTGACTACGGAAACAGATAGGGAGCCAGTGAAGTGACTTAAGGAGAGGGCTAATGTGGGCATAGCGACTTTGGCAGAAAATGAGTCACGCAGCAGAGTTTTGGATTGATTGAAGAGGAGAGAGATGGCTAAGAGGGAGTCCAGTGAGGAGTAGGTTACAATAATCAAGACGAGAGGTGAAAAAAGTGTGGATAAGGGTTTTGGTAGAGTGCTCAGAGATGAAGGGATGGATTTTGCTGATGTTATAGAGAAAGAAACGACAGGTTTTGGCAATCTGTTGACTGTGAGCAGAAAAGGAGAGAGAGGAGTCAAAGATGACCCCAAGGTTACCAGCTGATGAGACAGGGAGAATGAGAGTGCCATCCACCGAAATAGAGAAAGGGGGGAGAGGAGAGGTAGGTTTAGGGGGAAAGATGAGGAGCTCGGTTTTGGCCATGTTAAGTTTCAGATGTCGTTGAGACATCCAGGCAGCGATGTCAGATAGGCAGGCTGAGACATTGGTCTGGATGCTGGTTGAGATTTCAGGGGTAGAGAGGTAGATTTGGGAGTCATCAGCATAGAAATGGTATTGAAAGCCATGGGAAGATATCAGAGAGCCAAGGGAAGAAGTATAGATGGAGAACAGGAGAGGACCGAGAACAGAACCCTGAGGTACACCGATTGGTAGAGGGATAGAAGTGGAAGAGGATCCACCAGAGTGTACACTAAAGGTGTGAAGCGAGAGGAAGGAGGAGAACTAGGAAAGATCAGAGACCTGGAATCCAAATGAAGATAGCGTGTCAAGGAGTAAGCTGTGATCAACAGTGTCAAAAGCGGCAGATAGATCGAGAAGGATGAGGATAGAATCATGTTTCTGCTGTAGGGCCTTCCTCAGGAGTCTCCGTAAGACTATCACAGATTCGCTGAGTATCAGTGTAGTTTCCCACATCTTCTCTGTCACCACTTTTGTCAAGAAAGACTACATCTATTCTTCTCCAATCCCATGGAACCTTTCCCATTTCCAAAGATTTATTAAAGCAGTCTTTAAGAGGACCCGCCAGAACCTCTCTGAGCTCCCTTAGGGGCCCTTTTACTAAGCCGCGTAAGCATCTACACGCACCCAATGCACTCCAAAATGGAGTTACCACCTGACTACCATGTGGCTTTTGCGTCAATTTCATTTTTGATACATGTCCAATACGCGCAGCCAAAAAATAATTTTTACTCTCAGATGCGCGTAGCGGATGTGTGCCAAGTGGCATTTGACGCGCATAGGTCATTACCGCTTGGTTACCATGTGAGACTTTACCAGTAGGTCAATGGGAGGCAGTAAAGTCGCAGACCCAAAATGGACGTGCGGCAATTTTGAATTTCATTTTCCTCTTGCTTTTATTTACTTTCCTTACAAAGACCTGTGGCTGTTTTCATAGCTTCATTCAGCTTGAATCACTGTCTTTCCACTTTTCTAATGTCCTCCCACGCTGTTATCTCTTTATGAACATAAGAACATAAGTATTGCCATACTGGGTCAGGCCGAAGGTCCATCAAGCCCAGTATCCTGTTCTCAACAGTGGCCAATCCAGGTCACAAGTAGCTGGCAAGATCCCATATAGTAGCTGGCAAGATCCCAAATAGTAAAAACAGATTTTATGTTGCTTATCCCTGGAATAAACAGTGGATTTTCCCAAATCCATCTTAATAATGGCTTATGGACTTTTCTTGTAGGAACGTGTCCAAACCTTTTTTAAACCCTGCTAAGCTAACTGCTTTTATTTAACACATTCTCTGGCAACGAATTCTAGAGTTTAATTACATGTTGAGTGAAAGAAATATTTTCTCGGATTTGTTTTAAATTTACCACTTAGTAGCTTTTCTGTATGCTCCCTAGTCCTTGTATTTTTGGAAAGAATAAATAAGCAATTCACCTCTACCTGTTCCACTCCAATTAGTATTTTATAGACCTCTATCATATGTCCACTTAGCCATCTCTTCTGCAAAATGAAGAGTCCTAACCTCTTTAGCGTTTCCTCATACGGAAGTCCTCCAATCCTCTTTATCAATTTTGTCATCCTTCTCTGTACCTTTCCTAATTTAGCTATATCTTTTTTGAGATGCAGCGACCAGGATCGCACACAATATTTGAGGTGCAGTCGAACTATGGAGTGATAGAAGGCAATATAGTATTCCTTTCTTAATTCCTAGCATTCTATTTGCTTTCTTAGCTGTCACTGCACACAAAGCAGAGGGTTTCAACCTCTTATCAATGAAAACACTTAAAATGCTTTTCCTGGGTGGTGGCTGCTAATGTAGAACCTTGCATCAAGTAGCTATAGTTTGGGTTCCTCTTCCCTACTTGCACCACTTTGCACTTGTTCACATTAAATGTCATATGTCACTTGGATGCCCGATCTTCCCATCTCATAGGGTCCTCTTCAGGTGCTCTCTAACTTTACTAAAGTCAGCGTCTGAATCTAGGCCTATATTCTGTATGTGAGAGTAACAGGCTCCTGACGCAGACTCTATTGCCAAAACATGGTCCGTGTCAAGTCAGATTGAAGAATTGTCAATACAGATCTTTAGCCATTTTCATCAACTCTGCTTTTGTTCCTTGCTAAAAATACTTTCTCTGTCATTTCATAACATTGTTAACCCAAAATGACAGAATAAAGGGGGGGGGGGGGATCCAATGTCATTAATAAATGTGGTAAATGCAGTTAGCTTACCAGGGTTTAAAAAGGGTTTAGACAGCTTCCTAAAGGAAAAGTCAATAGACCATTATTAAAATGGACTTGGGGAAAATCCACTGCTTATTTCTGAGATAAGCAGCATAAAATGTATTGTGCTTTTTGGGTATCTTGCCAGGTATTTGTGACCTGGATTGGCCACTGTTGGAAACAGGATGCTGGGCTTGATGGGCCTTTGGTCTGTTCTAGTATGGCAATACTTATGTACTTATGTTTGAAATTCAGGACTGAGTTTTGTGTGGCTGCACTCTGCTTTAGCTCTTATATCAAACCAAACTAAGGGGTCCTTTTACTAAGGTGCACTGAAAAATGGCTTGCGGTAGTGTAGGCCGGGATTTTGGGCGTGCGCCAATCAATTTTTCAGCGCGCCTGTGAAAAAGGCCTTTTTTTTTTCAAAAATAGACGTGTGGCAAAATGAAAATTGCTGAACGTCCATTTTGACTCTGAGACCTTACCGCCAGCCATTCACCTAGCGGTAAAGAATCTGGGTGGTAATGATCTGCGCGTGTCCGTTACGTGCATCCGAAAATAAAAAATATTTTTTAGACATGCATATCGGACGTCTGCTAAAAATGAAATTATCGCAAGAGCCACGAGGTAGTCGGGCGGTAACTCCATTTTGGCGCGCGTTGCGTATGCATAGACCCTTACGTGGCTTAGTAAAAGACACCCTTAGTGATGATCATTACTGCATCCAGACGTTAAACATACGTTCCCCATTTGTAAGCATGCGATCCCATATCACCTCTTCCCTCATGGGTTCTGACACCATTTGTCCGAGCACAGCTCTTTCAAAGACTTCGATTTATCTACTTCTTACTGATTCTGCAGGTAAGACTTTCCAATCCTCATTTGACTGGTTGAAATCTTCCTGCAGCAGCGCTTCCCCTTTCATTCCCAACGTTTAGATATCTATGACTATATGTTTGTCAGGCTTCTCCATTTGTGTCGGAGGTCTATAGACACAGGGCTGGTCTTAGCAACTGTGGGGCCCTGTGCAGACCAGTTCAGTGGGGCCCCCTGCCCCACCTAGCCCCGCCCCTTGTTGACAAGATGCGTTTTAAAATAAAGACAAATCAAGCAAAACTTGTACAGAAAAACTAATTCAAATAAGCACAATGCCCTCTGCTGAAGAAAAACAACCTTGACCAGGACAAACTTGAAAGTTGCAGGCCAGTATCCAACATCCCGTTTCTAGGGAAACTCATATAACAAACAATCTGTGTTCAACTTAATGAATGGCTAGAAAAGAGTAACTGGCTAGATCCATGTCAATCTGGATTCAGACCCAGTTATGGAACAGAAACGGTCCTCGTATCCCTGCTAGATGGTCTTCACAGAAACCGAGACAAGGGATTCGCCTCGATGTTAGTACTGCTAAATTTCTCAGCAGCTTTTGACACTGTGGATCATGATATCTTGCTAGCATGTCTGACAGAAACAGGTATCAATGGAACAGTACTTGCCTGGTTCAGATCCTATCTATCAGACAGGCATCAATCCGTAATGTTTGGCAGCAACTCATCACCACCATGGACACTGACCTGCGGGGTACCACAAGGATCGATACTGTCACCTATTCTGTTCAATATCTACCTCAAGCCACTAGCTGAGCTGATTCGGTCAATGGACACTCAGTTCTACATCTATGTGGATGATCTGCAGCTAGTCATACCCATTGAACCTAACTTACCTATAGCCTTGAATAAACTGATTACTTGTCTAACATCAATTCAAGAATGGGCTATACAGAACAACCTTTGCCTGAACCCAAGTAAAACTGAGCTTCTCTGGGTCCCTAACACAAGTGGATATATACCTGACATCAAAATTCCTTTTGGGAAGTATGAACTACCCCTCAAATCATAAGGCAGGAACCTTGGAATACAGTTAAATTCAGCACTTACTCTGCTTCCCCAAATCCAAACAACCTTCAAGAGCTGCTTCTACTATTTGTGACAGCTACGCTGCCTCTCTCCTTACATCGAGAAGGTAAATCTTATCCCAGTTGGGCATGCCACGGTAACATCAAGACTGGATTACTGCAATGCACTATACAATGGTCTGACTACAAAGGGCCTGCACCAACTCCAGTTGATTCAGAATGCAGCAGCAGAACTCATAGAAGGTGACCACATCACACCATTTTTGGAAAAACTTCATTGGCTACCAGTATAATACAGGGCTAAATTTAAAACTCTATGTCTGATCTTCAAGGCCCTAAAAGGAAATGGCCCCAAGTATCTGAAGAATAGGATGATCCTCTACACACTGCCAAGGACACTAAGATCCTCCCAAGGACTTTCACTAACTACACCCTCTCCAAAAGACATTATACGATGTGATACCCACAAGCGAGCCTTCTCCGGATTAGCCCCCACACTCTGGAATGCATTGCCTGAAAGGCTCCACCTAACACAAGACTATCTGTACTTCGGGAACCAGGTGAAAGCTTGGCTCTTCAACCAAGCCTTTAATGGAAGAAGTAACTAACTTGTTAGTCTCACTCACACACACAAGGATTAACTCGGGCTGCACAAACTGCAGCGGGACATATTTATCCACTCCTAACCTAGCTGAGATGATATTTAACCATCTCTCTGATCTCATGTGCAACTTTCTTCAAATCAGTCTCCTTACTTTATAATTCTTCCTACTTTTTTTTACTCATCTATATGTTACAACTTTGCCTTACCCTTCACTACCAATTATAATGTTCTAGTACATATTGTGTTGTCATTGCAAGTAGTATACCATGCCATACTTTGTATTGTTGTTCAAATATTTGTACTGCTCTAATTGCCTACTGCTCATGTTTGATCTATTCTTACTGTACACCGCCTTGAGTGAATTCCTTCAAAAAGGCAGTAAATAAATCCTAATAAATAAATAAATAAATAAACAATCAACTGACCGATATCTTAGAGGTTGTTGACTGCCGAAGATTTTTAATTGGTCAATTTGTGATTTGAATAATGACATCATTCAAAATCCATTAAGAAAGAATCTATATGAATAGATAAACAAGTAGACTGATGTTAAAATATAATATTGATTTCTTTTTGCTATAACTTTTCCAAAGGTTAGTAAACATTAAGTATCATTAGATAACGTCAACACAATAATGTTTGCATGAATGTTTATTTAACATCTATTGCAAAGATCATCTAATGGGTTACAATAATCAACAATTTAGCAATTAACAAGTGCCACTCTATAATTTGTCACAGCTTTAATGATCATGTGATATAAATAGCAACACCATTTTGTATTCCTCTTTGAACATTCCCAATCATATGTTAGGAGTGAAAGGGTTGAAAAGTCTGAATTGCTTATATTTTTTAAAAATAACAATAGTAATTCACTATTCACTTGGAGCTTACTGAAAAATATATTTATTTTTGTTACATTTGTACCCTACGCTTTCCCACTCATGGCAGGCTCAAGGCGGCTTATATGGGGCAATGGAGGGTTAAGTGACTTGCCCAGAGTCACAAGGAGCTGCCTGTACCTGAAGTGGGAATTGAACTCAGTTCATCAGGACCAAAGTCCACCACCCCCTAACCACTAGGCCATTCCTCCACTCTACTTAGTAAAGCAAGCTAAGACTCTCCAAAGTGCAAATATGCTGCATTATGCTTGCAGAGGAAAAGACTTCAGAGCTCCGCTTTCACTTTTGATATACTCAGAGTGAAAGCTTCGCTATCCAGAATTCACTGCTCAAAACTGATTTCTAAAGTGTGAGCTTCTTCATGAGTCAAAAAACCTCTGGCTTGGCTTTATTTTTTAAATTTTATCTTATCGAAATTCTTATGTTGTAATTTATCTTTAGTCAGGCTTTTAATACAGAACACAAGGTACTTATCTCTTTACTAGCGTAGACCGTTGGGAACGCTCTACAGCGAGCCTCTGTTTCGCCAGTGCTTCCTTAGGAGCGTTATCCCATGTTTTCTGCAAGTACCCTTGTACCGTGCCCTTTCGGAATCTCTCATTTCAACCTTAGGATGTTGTCCCCTTCCCCTTTCAAGTAAAGTGCCATCGCAGCACTGGGTTTCAGGCAGCTGTGGGACCTTGAATCAAGAAATCCAGTAGCACTATCATCAGATAATTCTCGACTTTCACTGTGCACTGACAGGAGTCACTGCTCTCTGCAGTATCCAGATAATTTTCGTGGAGGTTTTATCAGTCATTTTTTTTTTCATCATCTATTTTTGGCTTTCAAAGTTGATTCTCAGCAGCTTCATAGTAAAAATCACTTTGCCCAGTCTTGCGTTGCTTTTCCAGATCTAGAAAGTAGCTCTTCATTAATCAAAAGGCATCAACAGATGGGCTGGACTTTTCAGCAGTTACCATGGTAGAGGGAACAAGGTCATTGAGCCTATTGTCAAGGGTGTGATTAGCATTCGGAAAGCTTTGCACAGGCTCTTTTTTTTAGTAGCTTCTCAGTCACTGATGCCCCAATGCTCAGAAGCAAAGGCGGGCGGGCGCTAGAGGCCGTTAGCGCTAAACTACCATCTGGTTCTGTTATATAATGTACTCGGGGGGGGGGGGGGCATTTACTAAAGCTTAGCTCGAGTTATCTGCAGCAGGGCTCATAGGAATAAAATGGGTCCTGCTGCAGATAACTCAAGCTAAGCTTTAGTAAAACACCCCTCAGTCTTATTTGAAGCGCAGTCCGTTTTATACGGTATTTTATGGTTTTCTTATATTCCTTTTTTATATAGACTTTATATTATCATTATAATTCTGTAATTATATATTATATATGTAATAATTATATATTCTGTAAAGAAGAGTACATGAGGGCAGAGCCCAGGTAGGGACAGATTTATGTGCATATACCTTATCAAATACTCTAAGTTACACAATTATCCAAGTGTTTCTGCCTAAGGTGCTTACCTTCCTTTGGAGAATAGGCTCCTACTAGCTCCCCAGGGATAAATCCTTCTGCTTCTTGGAAATGCAAAACCTGCAGCAATTTAGTCTTTTATCACTCCAAATTGTGGGTGGCTGGTACATAATAATTTGGGGTGGTGGTAAAAAAGACTAAAATATAACAGTCCTAGTGTTTTTGAAAAGAGTAAACAAGAGATTCACATCTACCCAATGTCTGCCAGTGTCGTTATGCTCATATTAGCCTCCTCAAGTCACTTCACTGGCTTCCTATCCGTTTCCACATACAGTTCAAACTCCTCTTATTGAACCTATAAGTGCATTCACTCTACAGCTCCTCAGTACCTCTCCACTCTCATCTCTCCCTACATTCCTCCCCGGGAACTCCATTCACTGGGTAAATCTCTCTTATCTGCACCCTTCTCCACCACTGCTAACTCCGAACTCCATTCCTTTTATCTTGCTGCACCATATGCCTGGAATAGACTTCCTGAGCCGGTACGTCAAGCTCCATCTCTGGCCATTTTCAAATCTAAGCTAAAAGCTCACCTTTTTGATGCTGCTTTTAACTCCTAACCCTTATTCTCTTGTTCAGAACCCTTATTTTATCATGCTCACCTTAGTAATTCCCTTATCTCTCGTTTGTCCTGTTTGTCTGTCCTAATTAGATTGTAAGCTCTGTCGAGCAGGGACTGTCTCTTCATGTTCAAGTGTACAGTGCTGCGTACGTCTAGTAGCACTTTAGAAATGATAAGTAGTAGTAGTAATAATATCTCAACAGTTATTAATCATGTTTTGAAGATTGTAATTTTTTATTTATAACTTTTACTTGTATTATACTTTTAATGTATCACACATATGTTTTATGATTTACTTTGGTGTTTTTTATTTGTATTATATATCGTTTTATGTTTTTACAGCACTGTTATATTTGACTGCTGAGGCAGGCAGATCTTTCCACCAAAACACAGCCCTGTGTTGGGTCTCTTCTGGTGCCTTAATAAAGAACAATTTTGACAACACTCCCTGTGTGGAAGTCAGTGGTTTATCCTCTACTCCTCTGGTTTCCTTGAAATGGATGTCCACCCATTTAAAATGAGGCCAATCTATCTTTAAAGATTTAGGGCAGATATTTTCAACCCAGTCCTCAGGGCACACTCAGCCACTCAGGGTTTTCAGGATATCCTCATTAAATTCAATATATTATAAGTAACTATAAAAACATTTTTCCATTATCCATAAGTCATTTTATTAACATACCATAATAAAGTTTAAAATTACAACATCATTGTGCATGCACTGTTAATATCACTTTAAATGTACATTTGTCACCAAATATTTTCGCCAAACATATAGAGAGCGGCTTTGACTGAGAAAAATAAGTCTCTTGACTCCATCAAAAATATTTTATACTAAACATCCATGCTCTCGTTTTTCAAATACTTTACAAGTCAGTTCACAATATCCTTTGTCTTTTCCTTTTTATGAGTAAAAGCAATGGTGTGCTGGAGCAGACTCTCATGAACTTGTGGGAGCTGTTTGTTACGTTTTTAAGAATTTGGGGAGCCAGTTGTTAAAGTAACCCCTCCTCCAACTGGCTCCAAAAATGTGGGCTTGGGCTCCCCCCTCCTGAATTCTCTGTTACTTTGCTGGTGGGGATGCTGAGCCTTGCTAGCCAAGTAAACAGACTGCTTCTGCTCCCCGCTCCTTGTTTCCAGCTTTGAGCAGCAGACTGGAACTTCTCCTACATGGGCGAAAAGTCCCAGCTTGCTGTTCAGAGCCAGAAACAAGCAGTGGAGAGTGATGACAGTCCATTTATTGGCTGGAGGGGCTCGGCATCCTCACCAGAAAATGTATGCCTAGCGTGCCTGCACAAGGGGGAGGGAGAGGCACGTGTTGCCCCCAAATCCACCCCTGCCCCCCCCCCCCCAATTGCAGGGTTAGCTATGTCCGGAGAGAGAGAGAGCCTGTTGTTAAAAACTTACCAGCACACGCACCCCTGAGTAAAAGTCACTTATCTTAAACCTTCTGTCCCACGTCAATAAGTTCAGTGAACCTCTGATACATGAACATTACTTCTGAAGCTAACTGTACTCAGGAAAGGTCATATACTCTTAATGTAAATTATATCCAATGAATCGCGAAATGCAGTCCATGAACTTGACTTAAAGCAATGGGGATTTCCTGAAAATCCTGACTGGCTAGGTGTGCCCCGAGGACTGAGTTGAAAACCTCTGATTCGGGGGTAAATAAGAAAGTCAGGCTTTTACCACACCTTAATATCCCTTGGGAGTGACTAACCAGCAGTATCTCAGTACACTAGGTTAGTCAGTCCTGAAGTAGAAAAACAGCACTGTTTGTGGTCATCCTCAGCTTTTGCTCCAAGGATCCCAAGTATTTTTGTATTGACATAAGTGTGTGTAGCAACTTTTATAAATGCACATGCGCAATAGCTGTGAAGAAATAAGTCTCCCTTAGAAGGTCAAACTGTACCTGTGTGAGATGGATTTATGTCCCAGAGAGGTGAGAAAATCTCAGCAATTATGCACTCTTCCACCAGGTCCAAAAGATGAGTTATCTAGGGGTTATACTTATATAGAAATGTTAAGTAGTAGTAGTAGTAGTTATACTTGTCTTTAAGCGTAAATACCAATGGGTAAAAATGTCAAGGTATATGTTTTTTTGCTATGTATACTTTGAAGGGTTGCTCAAGACAAGCCCTAGACAGTGGTTCTCAAACCTGTTCTGAGGGACCAACATCCAGTCAGGTTTTCAGGATACCCCTAATGAATATGCATATTGATCTCTGGGCTGATTCTCTAAACCTGTTGACTTTTCAGGATATCTCCAATGAATATACGACACCTCAATTGTTTCGCATAACTCTGCACAATGTAATCCATAACTATCTGTAACAAATTGTATTTCCAACATTCAACTCATATTGTAAGCCACACTGAACCCGCAAAAAGGTGGGAAAATGTGGGATACAAATGCAATAAATAAATAAAAATAAAAAATATGCATAATATTCTACAATATATTGATGACTCTAAATATTTTCCACACATCAACAATTCTCTAAACTTAATATAAATGTTTATTATATCCAAATACTCAAAACCACAACCCTACACTTCTTAAATTTTCCAGTTGACTTTAACAATGTGGGCGATTACAATTCTGTAGGAGCCTCAGCAGCAACTTGTTTCATACAGGAATAAACCCTGTGGATTGCCTGCATCTTCGTCAGCTTCTCTTAAAAAATATTTAGATTTATAAAGCTTTATCAAACATATAAATGGCAAGTGACCGACTCACCTGCAAATGCGCAGTAGAGACTTCTCTCTCTGTCCTGCTCTCGTGTCAAGACGTGATGATGTCAGAGGGCGGAATAGAGAGGAAAACGGAGTCGGACTGTCAGACACTGCTGCTAGAGCCTGGAAACGAACATCGCATGCACCAACCTCCACCCTCCCTCCATCCCCGCCGCCGCTCCCGCCCGCCTCCGCATCGGGCCCCCTGCACTGACCTGACAGCGCCTCTCACCTCCGTGTGGAACTGCTGCAGGCAGCGCTTTCACAAGGAGGTGAGAGGTGCTGTCAAGTCAGTGCAGGGGGCCCGGCACGGAGGGGGGAGGGAGCAGCGGTGAGGAGGGTAGCTGGAAATCTTGCCAGTTTTAACTGGCTTAACAGCTAGTATTTCCATAATACAAAACAGTATAAATTTTTAAACTTATCTTTTCAGTTTCAAAATGGCATATTCGGACCTGCGCCAATATGGGCCATGACTTGCCATACAGCATCAATGGGAAAAACTCTTATCCCATACTTAAAACTATACACGCCTAACATAGAAATCACAATATCCACATACCCATATCATGACACCATTAATTCCTGGTGTCTCTTCAACTCTTCAACGCAAGCAAGTTATCCTGATTCTGTCATTAGGAAGACATACTATAGAGCTAAATTTGCCCAGAGGAATACCCTGTTACAATATCAAACTACTCGTATTAATGGTAAGATGGTAGCTGTATTCCTCTACACTGTTCACATATCTTTAATCACCACTCTGTTGTTCAAATATTGGCCAGTATTGAGTATTCATGAATGTTCTGCTGAAAGGCCACCTATTGCTTACCAGAGGGGGTGCACTGTAGGTGAGATATTATCATATAGGAGGATTGATTACCTCCTTTTAATTGATCCTGTGCATGGACATGGAGTGTGTGGGGGTTGTGAATGGTGTGGGCTGGCTATGATACGTTTAGAATGGCATCCATCAATAAAATAAACATGCTATTATGGCCAGGGATAATACTGATTGTGAATCTCGAAATGTTGTATATGTGATACAATGCCCTTGTGGGTTGTTGTATGTGGGGTGCACATCTAGAGCGAGTCAACTATGGTTGAATGAAAATAAGTCCAGGATCGCTTGTAGAAATGAACAAGCCCAATTAGTGCCCCATTGGCTTGACAAACACCACACATTCCAGGATATGAAGCAGAGAGTGCTAGAAATTATACGAATGAGGTGTGAAGGGGGTGATGTTGAAAGATTTCTCAATTTTTTGTCCATTCTCAAACAAAAAACGTCAAAGTGCAAAACACACAAAATCAAGCCATTGGGATGTAGGAGGAACCGTCATTTTTAGTAGACTGGTCCCCCTGACACCCCAGGAAAGCAATAGGGCACCCTAGGGGGCACTGCAGTGGACTTTTTAAAATGCACCCAGGACAACATCTCACCATTGCTCCCTTATTTTGTGTGTTGAGCGCCCCAAAACCCACCACCTCCAACTCTACACCACTACCATAGCCCTTATGGGTAAAGGGGGCACCTATATGTGGGTACAGTGGGTTTCTGGTGAGTTTTGGAGGGCTGAGTTTCCTCCACAAGTGTAACAGGTAGGGAGAGGTATGGGCCTGGCTCCACCAGTTTTCAATGACTGCACCCGCCACTAGACTATCCCAGGGACCTGCATACTGTTCTAATGGACCTGAGTATAACATCTGAGGTTGGCATAGAGACTGGCAAGTAATATTTTTAATCACATTTTTTGGGGGTGGGAGGGAGTTAGTGACCACTGGGGGAATAAGGGGAGGACATCCCTTACTCTCTCCAGTGGTCATTTAGGGCACCTTTTTGTGCCTTATTTGTTATAAAAACAGGTCTAGCTCAAAACGTCTTAGTGTTAGACTTGGACGGCTTTGATTTGCTCCATTACGGCTGAAAAACATCCAAGTGATATCCAGCATGCACCAAATCAGCATTACCGCCTGACTACTGTGTGCCCTGGGCGGTAATTCTGAATTTGGTGTGCTTACCCGGTGATAAACGGCAGTGGATGCTCGCTGCATACCTACCACCAAGCAGCGCTTAAGACCTTACTGCTAAGTCAATGGGTGGCGGTAAGGTCTCAGGCCAAAAACAGATGAGCACTAGTTTTTATTTTGCAGCACGTCATTTTTCTGGCCCCTTAAAAAAGGCCCTTTTCACAGGATGCGGGAAAAACTGGCCTGGCACATGGCCAAAAGACACACTCGCATTGCCGCAGGCCACTTTTTGCTGCAGCTTAGTAAAAGGGCCCCTTAGTTTTTAAAGGGACTTCCAATTTCTGTTGGAATTACCAATAACAGGCTCCAATCCACCTCTATTCAATCCATTGGGGGTGACAGTATCCCAAGTGTATGTTAATCTTTGCTCTTGAAAAAATCATTTTTGCCGAACTCGTCCACCCCTTAGAATCACAAAACGCAAATCATTCAATCTATGCCCACGTTGCAACCATTGTGCTACTAATGGTGCATGCATTCATGGAAGCCTGCCATTGCTTAAATGCTGTGCGATCCAATATTTGATTTTCCTAGTGGTCTCCCCTATATATCATAACCCACATGGACATTGAATCCCATAAATCACCACATCGGAATCTCAGATCTCAGTTTGTAGTACTCTTTAAAACATGACATCTCTGCAATTTAGACACCCATACTTTATCAGTACCCATAGAATATTGACAGTAGGCACAGTGGCTGCAAAATGCGTGACCCCCCCCCCCCCCCCATTATATTTTCTATGAACAAAACATCCCTTTCAGGCTTATTTTCGAAAGAGAAGGACGCCCATCTTTCAACACATTTCAGAAGATGGGCGTCCTTCTCCCAGGGTTGCCCAAATCGGCATAATCGAAAGCCAATTTTGGGCGTCCCCAACTGCTTTCCATCATAGGGACAACCAAAGTTCCCGGGGGTGTGTTGAAGGCGTAGCGAAGGCAGGACTTGGGCATGCCTAACACATGGGCGTCCTCGACCCATAATCAAAAAAAGAAGGGCGTTCCTGACCAGCACTTGGACGACTTTACTTGGTCCTTTTTTTGTTATGACCAAGCCATGAAAAGATGCCCAAACTGACCAGATGACTACCGGAGGGAATCGGGGATGACCTCCCCTTACTCTCCCAGTGGTCACAAACCCCCTCCCATCCTCAAAAACATTATTTAAAAATATTTTTTGCCAGCCTCTATGCCAGCCTCAAATGTCATACTCAGGTCCATCACAGCAGCATGCAGGTCCCTGGAGTAGTTTTAGTGGGTGCAGTGCACTTTAGACAGGCGGACCCAGGCCCATCCCCCCTACCTGTTTCACTTGTGGTGGTAAATGTGAGCCCTCCAAAACCCACTGTACCCACATCTTGGTGCCCCCCTTCACCCATAAGGGCTATGGTAGTGGTGTACAGTTGTGGGTAGTGGATTTGGGGGGGGGGGGTTGGGGGGGGCTCAGCACACACGGTAAGGGAGCTATGTACCTGGGAGCAATTTCTGAAGTCCACTACAGTGCCCCCTAGGGTGCCCGGTTGGAGTCCTGGCATGTGAGGGGGACCAGTACACTATGAATGCTGGCTCCTTCCACGACCAAAGGGCTTGGATTTGGTCATTTCTGAGATGGGCGTCCTTAGTTTCCATTATCGCCGAAAATCAGAAATGACCAAGTCTAAGGACGGCCATCTCTAAGGTTGACCTAAATTTCCAGATTTGGGCGTCCTCGACCGTATTATCGAAACGAAAGATGGACATCCATCTTGTTTCGATAATATGGGTTTTCCCGCCCCTTCACAGGGACTTCCTGCGAGGACGTCCTCAGAAAAACTTGGGCATCCCTTTCGATTATGCCCCTCTTTGTCTTCTAAATTCCTCTCCTAAATTAGGGCCACAAGTATAAGCAAATCTTGGGATTTGTTCAAACCCTATATGATATGATAATATTCACCAATGTTTCAGAATAGAAGCCTGTAGAAGCTGAACCCATGCATAATACGGTAAAATACATGTTAATCTTGAATCATTCTGTTTAACCGAAGTTCTAAGCAGTCAACACCACTGAGCATTATTAGCTCTCTTAAATGCTCGCTTAACAATCTTATTAGGATAAACCCTTTGTCTAAAACGTGTGTACATATTGCTTGCTTGATCCCTATAATGACACTCTTGAGAGCATAAGCTCTTCATTCGCATTAACTGTTCCACCGGAATGCTGTTTTTTAATCTCTTTGGATAATGTCTAGTGTAGAATAGCATTTCTATCAGTTGGTTTCTTATATATTTCTGTCTGTATTTTTAGATTGTAAGCTCTATCGAGCAGGGACTGTCTCTCTGTGTCAGGTGTTCAGCGCTGCGTGTGTCTGGTAGCACTATACAAATGTTAATAGTAATAATAATAATAATAATAATATTTGAATGATAAAATACCCTGCTTCATTTTGAATGAATAAAGCAAGGAATTCAACCTGATGAACACTAATAAGACTAACAAATTTAATATTGTCATATAATAAGATATTCCATATAATCCTCCAGATCAGACATACATAGCCCCAGATCAAATAAAAAAAATGTCATCAATAAATTGCTACAAAAAGGGAATTTCAAACTACTTATGTCAAACACTAATCAAAAACCAGTTTGAATCTAATATACTTTGTAGTGGATCTCCCAATCACTCCCACTACTTTCAAGATAAAAATAGTACGTAAATACTTACACAGAACCTCAAAATTCCCAGTAGGGAAAGTACCAAAGGCACAAGCAAATCCACTACCCTTCAAAGGGAACAGGATAATATCAATGGTTCTTAATAATACAGGAAAAGATGAAAAAAGGAACACCAGGAAAAACTCCACTTCAGGGAGAAAACCTGGGTGGTTCAAAGAAACCTCAATTCCAGATAATAAGGGACAGATGGGAAGTTCATTACATGGTAACTACGCATGATTCACTCCATCAGCTCACACTTACATTCCTCAGCACTCAGCATCCTGGTCCATTCACTAGTAATCTTAAAACTTGACTACTGTAACTCGCTTTATAAAGGCTTGAGAAATAAAGTTTTATTTCTTTTACAAATGATACAAAACAGCTCAATTAAATTAATCTCAGGTTCACAAAAGTTTGATCATGTCACACCTTTTCTTATAAATGCACATTGGTTATCGCTCACACGTTTTACATATAAAATCCTCCTTCTGGTTTTCAAAATAATAAGATTACTAACCCCATATGTTACTATGGATGTTTCTGGATTTCATCTTTTTACCTAAAAGCCTAAATTCGGTTCCCGGAGCCTCCTTCCTATACTTTCATGTGTACCCACATGTACCACATTCCATATTCTTCCTGCACTGTTTGAAACCATATCTTGGTGACATTTGAACTTTGCCAACTTTACACCAAACAAGCAATGCTCATACCTGTTTATGCACTGTAAGGAGTCAATCCCACTATGCCGTCAACAGGATTGTGAGAGCAAACACCAAAATGTTGCTTTAGAACTTAAAATTAGTCATTGGAACTTAGTAAAGGGGTACACAGAGAGTTCAGTATGGGCTGTTTCCACAACCGAGCTGATCTTTTTGAGTCTGGCCGCAAAGCGGCACGCTAACACTAACACGCTCCATACATCATTTTTTACTCTTTTTGCGTGTCTCCCCGTTTTTTGTGAAATTGCAGCTTTAATCAAAATACTAACGTAAGTGTATGTCTAAACAATAATCAATAAAACCTGTTGGCATATCTTAAGTAACCTTTTATAAACTAAGTAACAGAGGTCAGTAACACCACGTTTACTACAAAATATGCACTGGGAAAGGGCAAAAGGAAACCAGCTTATCTGAATCTTGATCAATTATATACCATGAGTTATCAAGAAGTTTCCTAAAAATGTTCCACATCTACGTCCTACAGAAATTTCCGTTTCAAAGAATCTTCGATTGGGACGCCAGGGCTGATCATCTCAAAGGTGTTCCATGGAATACCTTTGAGATGATCAGCACTGGCATCCCAATGACGCCCGACGCTACTGCAGGGCCCTTTTCCCCGCAGCTTGGTAAATGGACCCCTAGGTTTATGCTGCACCCTAACTCCGCTCCAGACTGTCCACAAAGTAGCTGATTTTGGCATAGGCAAATGGAAGGGATATTCAGCAGCGCTGTCTGATTAACTGAATATCCCCATATAGCTCTGCACGTAAAATTTAAATAGCCAGGAGCCTCTCTTGGACATTTAAATCACCTTGAATATCAACCCTCTGGATTAATAAACAAAACAATAAGGTGATCTCTCTATATAAAAAGCAACACCAACGTTCTATGAAGCCTCCAGCCGGAAGTGTGAAGGGGGCGAGATATCCGGTTTCCCTATGAGTGTCTGCCCCGCCCTCTCTGTAACACAGTCAGTGAAGGAAAACAGCAGAGCACGAAATCAAATCGCTGGCTCTGTAACAGTGAAGGACTCAGAGGGGGGAGGGGAGAGAGGCCAGAGGGCAGGGACACACACACTCCCACATGCACACAGAAGAAAACATTGCTAGCCCCCGTTTCATTTGCATCAGAAACGGGGCTTTTTTACTAGTGTATAATATTTAACAAAATATGTTTTTATTAGCTGTTGAGTGGTAAGACCTCATTCCTCCAAACAAGAAAGCTGCTTGAGAAATTTAGGGGCCCATATGGATGCATCCATAAAATAGTCATTTCTAATGTTTTAAATTGCAGGCCATGCACTAATATTGTCATTAGCATGTGGCAACAGCAAAAAAAATAACAGGAGAGCAGTTGCCACCCATTTAGGAGGTGCAAAGGGCTTCTGTGATAGCACTGTATTAGTCAGTTAGTGTGTGCTAATGCGAGTGTATACCTGAATAGCACTTCCATGGCTATTCTCTGCTCTTGACAATTCAGGGGCGTAGCCAGCCTTCGTGGGTGAGGGGTCCAGAGCCCGGGGGGAGGGGGCACATTTTAGCCCTCCCCCCGGCGCCGCCCCCCCCCACCGCCGACATTGCCGCCCCCCTCCCGCTGCGAACCCGCCGCCGCTGCAGCCTACCTTTACTTTTGTTGGCGGGGGATCCCACTCCCCGCCAGCCGACGTCTTCTTCTCAGTCGCTTCCTGCTCTTCAATTTGTTTGCTGACGTCCTGCACGTAATTGTACGTGCAGGACGTCAGCAAACAAATTGAAGTGCAGGAAGGACTGAGAAGACGTCGGCTGGCGGGGAGTTGGAATCCCCCGCCAACAAAAGTAAAGGTAGGTGGCGGCAGGGGGCGGGTTCGCCGGGAGGGGGGTCCTGGGGTGAATCTGCAGGGGCCCCGGCCCCCTCAGGCCCCACGTAGCTACGCCACTGCTTGACATGTTCTCTCCAAAAATAAATAGATACCATGGAAAACAGAAAATTATCAGAAGACACTTTAATGCATTATGCATGGAGGCTTTTTCAGCTTAGTGCACCTTAGAAAAAGGGCCTTTAATAAAGTAATCTAATAAAGTAATCTATCAAAAATTACTTTATATTCCTTGTTGTATTTTATATATATAATCTTTAAAATGAACTAACATGATAGCCACACTCCTTTATCCAAGATCTTGTACTGACCTGAGGAAAGAGGTTTTAAAACTCCCAGTCTAATGAAACATGGTCTGAATAAGTCCAATAATAAGGCATCACCTTTTGTTCTTTTTTGTTTGTTTTAATTTATTCTAGAAACTGAACTGTATGTTTATATGCCTACCTAAGTCGAAGAACTACGAAGAAGTCAAAGAGATGCTGTAGAAGGAAAGAAAGAAAGAATTAAAAAATCCAACCTTTGCTAGGTACAACAAAAATAATGTTGCCTTCACTTGACCCTACTTGTCCCTCTAATTACCGACCCATCTCCCTCCTTCCTTTTCTCTCCAAATTACTTGAGCGTGCTGTTCACCGCCGCTGCCTTGATTTTCTCTCCTCAAATGCTATTCTTGACCCATTACAATCTGGTTTTCGCCCTCTCCACTCAACCGAAACTGCGCTTACTAAAGTCTCCAATGACCTATTACTGGCTAAATCCAGAGGTCAATATTCCATCCTCATTCTTCTTGATCTTTCCGCTGCTTTTGACACTGTCGATCACAGCATACTTCTCGATACCCTGTCCTCACTTGGATTCCAGGGCTCTGTCCTTTCCTGGTTCTCTTCCTACCTCTCCCTCCGCACCTTTAGTGTTCACTCTGGTGGATCCTCTTCTACTTCTATCCCTCTGCCTGTCGGCGTACCTCAGGGTTCTGTTCTTGGTCCCCTCCTCTTTTCTATCTACACTTCTTCCCTTGGTTCATTAATCTCATCCCATGGCTATTGCTACCATCTCTATGCTGATGACTCCCAAATCTACCTTTCTACCCCTGATATCTCACCTTGCATCCAAACCAAAGTTTCAGCGTGCTTGTCTGACATTGCTGCCTGGATGTCTCAACGCCACCTGAAATTAAATATGACCAAAACCGAGCTTCTCATTTTCCCCCCCAAACCCACCTCCCCGCTCCCCCCGTTTTCTATTTCTGTTGATGGCTCTCTCATTCTCCCTGTCTCCTCAGCTCGAAACCTTGGGTCATCTTTGACTCCTTCTCTGCTCATATCCAGCAGACCGCCAAGACCTGTCGTTTCTTTCTTTACAACATCCGTAAAATCCGCCCCTTTCTTTCCGAGCACTCTACCAAAACCCTCATCCACACCCTTGTCACCTCTCGTTTAGACTACTGCAATCTGCTTCTTGCTGGCCTCCCACTTAGTCACCTCTCCCCTCTCCAGTCGGTTCAAAACTCTGCTGCCCGTCTCATCTTCCGCCAGGGTCGCTTTACTCATACTACCCCTCTCCTCAAGACCCTTCGCTGGCTCCCTATCCGTTTTCGCATCCTGTTCAAACTTCTTCTACTAACCTATAAATGTACTCACTCTGCTGCTCCCCAGTATCTCTCCACACTCGTCCTTCCCTACACCCCTTCCCGTGCACTCCGCTCCATGGATAAATCCTTCTTATCTGTTCCCTTCTCCACTACTGCCAACTCCAGACTTCGCGCCTTCTGTCTGGCTGCACCCTATGCCTGGAATAAACTTCCTGAGCCCCTACGTCTTGCCCCATCCTTGGCCACCTTTAAATCTAGACTGAAAGCCCACCTCTTTAACATTGCTTTTGACTCGTAACCACTTGTAACCACTCGCCTCCACCTACCCTCCTCTCTTCCTTCCCGTTCACATTAATTGATTTGATTTGCTTACTTTATTTATTTTTTGTCTATTAGATTGTAAGCTCTTTGAGCAGGGACTGTCTTTCTTCTATGTTTGTGCAGCACTGCGTACGCCTTGTTGCGCTGTAGAAATGCTAAATAGTAGTAGTAGTAGTAGTAGTAGTAGTATATTAAATTCATACATTAGGGTCCATTTACTAAGCTAAAAATGGTGTACCACGAAGCACGCTGAGGTGTTCGTCAGTAACTTCACCATGTCTGTGCGCTAGCCACGTGCAAAAAAAATACTTTTTATGTTTTAGTGCTGGGGGTGTGTTTGGGAAGCATTGGTATTTTGCAGATATTTTAGAAAAGGTTCTGCATTGGTGAATCCTTTTCTAAACTACCACTGAAACTGAGCAGATCCCAACCTGGACATCTCAATTCAGTTTCTATATATATATATATATATATATATATATATATATATATATATATATATATTCAGTTTATTGAATCTTAGAATAGAAATAGAGAGGGCAATATTCAAAGCAATTTAAGCAGGCAAGAGTCTCTCCAGCCAGCTTAAATATCTTCTCACCACCTAATGGGGATATTCAGTGCCACTTAACTGAACTGTGCCACTGAAATCCCGTGAGACCGCCCAAACAAAAAATGGGCAGGTTAGGGGCAGCACTGGGATGGAGCACCAGGTTATGCAAGTACCGGCTCTTAATATCAGGCCCGCTTCCATATAACTTTTAAAAAATACCCCGAGATCCCTCCCGCCCCCGACAAGATCCCCTCTTTTGCTCCCCATCCCTCCAGCCTGCATCAAGATCCCCCCGCAAGACCCTCGCCCCCCCCCAAATGTAAAGGTAAACCCCTGGGCTTATTGATATCCCTGTTGGTCCAGCAGGGTCGTTGGGGGCAGGAGCACAGCCCCTTTGCTCCTTCCTCTTGCTGCGCTCCTGTATAATGGGTGCCCTAACCTCGCACAGTACTGTAGTACTGCAAACTGCTGTGAGAGGTCACAGCAGCCATTTTACAGAGGTGCTGCAAGGGCCAGGAGCGAGGGGGCTGTGTTTCTGCCCCCAACAATCCCCCTGGACCAGCAGGGATGTAGGTAAGCCAGGGACTTACCTTCACGGTTGGGGGAGGTGGGGGTGGGGTTCTTGCAGAGGGGATCTTAATGAGGGCTGGAGGGAGGGAAAGAGGGGACATTGGCATGGTGGGTACCAGACGAGGATTGGGGGCTTTTTTTAATTTAAAAAAAAGTTATGCAGCCCTGGCTGAATAGCGGTCGGGTTCACATAACCTCTGTTAGCTTGCCCACCCCAAATTATCCCCCAATATTCAGTGCCGATGCCCGGACATGGCCCAGCACTGAATATTAGGGGATAATTAAGCTAGTGATGATCAGCGTTTAAAAAAACGCCGACCACAGCCGGCTGAATACTAGGTAGGAGAGTGACTAATTAGCTGCAGAAAACTTGATACAGTAGTTAAGGAGAAAAGAAAGAAACAATTTCCTCTCATTTGATTAAACTGATTGTTGTCACTCTTGTCAAGGATGGCTGAGACAAGCGATAGCTATGTATTGTGACTGAAAGTGTTTGATGACAATAGTGCAATCATAAAAAGCTGATATGGTTAACATTATAGCATAAGGAGTCAGTCCATTTCTACAAGCTCAGTTAAAATGTACACTTGCCTCATGAAGCAATTGC
The DNA here is from genome assembly GCF_901765095.1 of Microcaecilia unicolor. Lineage (NCBI taxonomy): Eukaryota > Metazoa > Chordata > Amphibia > Gymnophiona > Siphonopidae > Microcaecilia > Microcaecilia unicolor. Next base: position 37,774,385 of record NC_044033.1, on the reverse strand, counting down.
TAGAGATTTGCGTTAATAGGTAAAATACATTTTTAGTTTGTATACCTTTAATTGAACTGAATGACTGTGAGGCATGAATGAACTGTATTCTCTGTTGTGTGCACTCCTTTTCAACAACATTGCAGTACATTCTATGAGGACAGACACAGCGTAGCCACTTTAGCAGGGGAGAAAAGGGAAGCAGGAGTCACTTCACCAATCATGTTGAAACTTTTTGACAAGTATCTATTGTTGCCTCCGTTTTTCCTCAAATTGCATGACTGATGATGTCAACAGCTCAGCGGGAAAGTGAAAGAAAACACGAGTAGAGTATTATTTTCTCTCCTGCATGCAGATAAAAGTTCAGAGAGAAAAGCACCAGCTTCAGAAATTAGCTGACTGAACTCAAAAATTGGAAAAAAAAAAAAAACCAAACGAAACGTAGAATACAGAAAGCCCCCAAAGAGCACTGTCAGAGTTTGACACAGAGAGCGAGAGAGAGAGAGAGAGCGAGAGAGAGAGAGAGAGAGAGAGAGAGAGGGAGAGAGAGAGAGGAGAGAGAGAGAGAGAGAGAGAGAGAGAGAGAGAGAGAGAGTAGTGGCACTGTTTCTCTTTCATTGTCACATTAAAAAAAAAATCCTCAGGCTTTTAGGGACCCTATTCTATAAAGGAAAACAGCTGCCTACTTTTCTTTATGAAATACTAGTGTGTGAACATCTGTGTCTGTAAGTTAAGTGAAAGCACTTATGGCAGACGTAGAGCTGGTATAAATGTGTACGCCTAAGTGCCAGAGATATCCATGCAACTTATAATATTCTGTTTTACATATATAAGTGTACATCCTACCCATGTTCTACCCAGACTCTACCTATGTGTACACCAACCTGTCAATATGCATAATGTAAGATATACCACTGACAAATGAACCACGGGTGGCTGATACACAAAACTCACCAGGCTAGCAACTTGCTTTTTTTAAAACGGTTCTAGCCAGTTTAGGTGTCCTTTTACTAATTACATAAGTATTGCCATACTGGGACAGACCAAAGGTCCATCAAGCACAGCATCCTGTTTCCAAAAATGGCCAATCCAGGTCACAAATACCTAGCAAGATCCCCAAAAAGTACAAAACATTTTATACTGCTTATCCCAGAAATAGTGAATTTTCCTTAAGTCCAATTTAATAATGGTCTATGGAAGCCATCCAAACCTTTTTTTAAACTCCGCTAAGCTAACTGCCTTTACCACATTCTCTGGCAACAAATTCCAGAGTTTAATTACATGTTGAGTGAAGAAACATTTTCTCTAATTTGTTTTAAATTAACTACACTTCACATCTACCCATTCAACTTCACTCATTATTTTATAGACCTCTATCATATCTCCCCTCAGCTGCCTTTTCTCCAAGCTAAAGAGTCCTATCCGCTTTAGCCTTTCCTCATAGGGAAGTTGTCCCATCTCCTTTATCATTTTCGTTGCCCTTCTCTGTACTTTTTCTAATTCCACTATATCTTTTTTGAGATGCGGTGACCAGAATTGAACACAATATTCGAGGTGCAGTCGCACCATGGAGCGATACAAAGGCATTATAATGTCCTCATTTTTGTTTTCCATTCCTTTCCTAATACCTAACATTCTATTTGCTTTCTTAGCCGCAGCAGCACACTGAGCAGAAAGTTTCAACGTACCATCAATGACGACACCCAGATCTCTTTCTTGGTCTGTGACTGCTAACGTGAAAAATGGCTTATGGTAGTGTAGGTGTGGGTTTTGGGTGCGTGCCGATCCATTCTTCATAGTGCCTGTAAAAAAGGCCTTTTTAAAATGTTTGCCAAAAATGTACGTGCGGCAAAATCAAAATTGCCGCACGTCCATTTTGGGTCTGCGACCTTACCCCCAGCCATTGACCTAGCGTGAAAAGTCTCACGTGGTAACTGGGCGGTAATGACCTACATGCGTCAAATGCCACTTGGCATGCGCCCAATACGCGTGTCTGAAAAAGTTTTTGGCCGTTCGTATCGGACACGCACCAAAAATGAAATTACTGCAAAAGCCACGCGGTAGCCGGGCAGTAACTCCATTTTGGCGAGCATTGGGCGCATGTAGATGCTTACACGGCTTCGTAAAAGGGCCCCTTAGTGAGCATCTTATTCAGCGGGAGATGCACAAAGGGGTTCTGCAGGTTCTATTACGTCCGCAGTGGCAGTCAATGGGAATCACATGCAAATCTATTCATACAAGCTGATTAGTATTTAAATGTGCATTCTGAGAGATGCACAGTCATTTATGAGCGATGCACAGAAAAGCCCACATACCTTTACTGGGGGAAATTTTATGGGAGGTCTAGAGTAGCCATAGCAGGTCCTTTGCAGAGGCAATGGGATCAACAGAGGTGATGCAACTCTCCCTCCTCATCTGTATGTGGTTTTCTCTCCTCTCGGCAGAGCCCCAGCCATGTGGTCATGTCTCGTGTAGCTCTGGCAGTTAGCAGGAGGAATGCAGCTCCGGATGATGGAGGGAGGAAAGCAGAACCCTCCTCCCTTCACTGTGCTTATTCTGTTGCCGATCCCTCTAGTGACTGAGAGAGGTCCGAGCTGAGATTTGCCCATCAAGCTATGGCCTCTCTCCCCTACAGCCTCACAGTCTGGGGATCGCTCTCCGGAACCCAAAGCTCCCACCAGTCCAGACCCACACTGCCTGGATTTGGGACCCCTCTCCAGAGTCACACCACTGGGCCCTGGGTTCCCTGGATGGAACCGCACCACTGGATCTGGAGAACCCTCGCCCTGAGCTATGACTGCTGGAGCTCACACCAGGAAATGAGCATTGGGACCCCGAAACTTCCTAACCTGTCACCCCAGGCTACCCCGACTCTCCTGGATTCATACTGTACAGAGCCGCATCCACGCTGTTCAGGGCATGCACATAGCAGCCATACTTATCAACTGACTGCTAGGCGCATGCCCTGGCGCTTTCCCTTCCAAGCTGCAGCTCATTCGCATGTGATTTCTTTAGAGAATCACTCACTATTTCCATCTCGGTAATTTTTACCGAGGTACAAATAGCGAGCGGTTCTTTCTGGGGACTTTTGTGCATCAGCCCCTTAACAAACAGATACACTAAAAGTGTTCTGCATGTTAAATTTAGGTCCGCAGAGTGTAAAACAGTGAATATAAATAAAATTATTTAAAAATGCAATTTTTGAGAAAGTGGTCACTCTCAGTGGTACAACCGTGGCACTAAGGCCCTCCGTATTGTGGGGCTTTGCAAATTTAAATGAATGAGCCCAAAATTGGCTATCGTTTGAGCACCCAAACACATCCTGAAATGAATCACAAGTGAATACTGTGTCCAATATTGGGTTCTTAAACACTTTTGGGTTCTTAAACACTTCTATTTATAAATAATTTTATCTATATTCACTGTTTTACACGCTTTGCGGACCTAAATTTGATGGGCAGAAAACTTTTAGTGTGAGTATCAATGTAAGATACAAGCATATTTAGAGAATAGTGCTTAGAAGGAATTTCAGTATATATATATATATATATATATATATATATATATATATATATATATATATATATATATATATATACAGATATGCTTTTGTAGGGACTATTACTACAAGTACCTATCTAGCCTCAGGCAGAGGACAGGCAATCAGGGGACATATGAAAGATGAGACAAATATGAAAGGTAGCAAGCACTCTGCTTAGAACAAAATGTCCCACTGAGGTCAGATCCACATTCTTATAGCCCAAAGTACTGATAAAGACACAAGGCTCAGGTGTTATATCAAAATAAAAGCTGATTTATTATTTGGTAGTGCAGTAAAACAGTGTAAGTCAGAGACAATGTACTTATGCTAATCTACCCAGAATGATGGGCAAGTATTGAGTATTTATGTACCTGTCAGGGCAAGGTAGGGAATGTGCACCTATGCCCTAGTCCTGAAATTAATTAGGATTTCTAACTCCCCAAGACACCAGGAGAAAAAACAAATACAACCTGACTCGATGACAGACAGCTCTCTCTTTCTTAGGATATTGTAGATGGAGGCAGGCAGACTGTAGGATCTCTGGAGGCACAGGAACCGCAGCAAGCACCTAGCAGGTGAGCAGGAGCAGGCAGGCAGAAGTCACGAATTACGAGCCTCAGTTGCTGTTTGTCATGAGGCTGGCTTGAACTGGGGCTCTCATCTGTCCCATGGACGGCAGCTCCCGTGTGAACTGCTCAAGATAACACCCAAAGATCACGTTATGCTTGAGGAAGGGTTTCTTATACCCTTTCCTTGGGTTTAGAGAGCCATGCTAGTCAGAATAACAAATCTGGAATTTTCCAGTGTTATGGCTTGAAGAACCAAACAACAGGGCCATCGACACCATGAGCACAGGGCCGATCCTAGGGTCTCTGGTGCCCCCCACAGACTATCATTTGGCGCCCCCCCCCCCCCCCCCCAGCATCTCCTTTCTCTCTTCTCCCACCATGCTCCCAGGTTCCAATCTAATTCATGTTTAATGTGGGATAAAATGCCATAAATAAGTAAATAAATATAAACTTTTAACATTGAGCACCTGATTCCCAAAGTGGACATATTCCAAACAGACCTTTGTTGTCTGGTGACTTTGTTTTTCTGTTCATGCTGGCCTAGTGCCTGATTCTGCTGCTATAAGGGTTCTGAGCAAGTGAATAAGGGTTAGGATTTAAAAGCAGCACCAAAAAGGTGGGCTTTTAGCTTAGATTTGAAGAGGGCCAGAGATGGAGCTTGACATACTGGCTCAGGAAGTCTATTCCAGGTAGATGGTGCCACAAGATAAAAGGAATGGAGTCTGGAGTTAGCAGTGGAGGAGAAAAAAGCACAATGGGAAATAGACCAGGCACTCCAGGGATAAATCAAGCATTTGCATGCTTTTGCTATAGAATAAGGGGGATTTGCACCTAATTTAGGAACAGACATTTGCACCATGCTTCAGTTAGTACAAATGGCCATGCCTAAAGTTAGGTGTGATTCCCAGGTGTAAGCATTGTTCTATAAACTACGCTTAACTTTAAGCATGGCTTATAGAATAGCGCTTTTTTTCGGCACCATATCTAGGATTCACCCCTTCTTGCTTCTAACTTTAAGAGTTATGCTCCTAGATCAGTCTGGGAAAATTTAGTGGGGTCGAGTGCCTACATTTATACTCAGAACTTCACTCAAATCCTAAATTTAGGACCTTGAAAAGTGGATGACAAGAGGGGTAAATATAGGCTGGAAAAAAAGAAAATTAGGAGCTTAGCATTGACTTTCAGCACCAGGCTCATAAATTAGGCTTAGTCCTAAGCAAATAAAAGTCAGGCCTAAATTTATAAGCCCTAAAATAACCAGAATTTTCAGCCAAAACTTTTGTTTGCGTATCGGACCCACTGCTGTCAAAAGGAAAACCGTGAATTAATATAAACAGTTACTGCATTGATTCAAACTGTAAGGTAGCCGTGAATAATAAGAATGGTGTAGCTAATATTAAAATGCAGAAAATGGCAAGCGAGTTCTTAAAGTCCTCCTAATTTGTCATGAAACATTAGTACATGCATGAGCGATCATAATTAATACAGTGACCTAACTAATTTAATGGCTGTGACTTCTCACTTTAACTTCCAGCTGAGACCTCAGTGCATCATCTGACCCCGAAAGATTTGTAGAAACATGGCCCTGTGCACCTTGGCTTTACCCAGAAGTTTTTATGAATTATAAATGAAGTGCTTCCATGCAATTTAGCAACATGTTGTTTGCGAAACAAGGATGGCCTGCTCCCAACTTCAGTTCAGTTTTTAATTAGCTGTTTTGAATTGCTATTTTAAACAGCTTAAGGGGAATCACATACTGTTTAAGAGATTTTAGACAAGTTAAGGATGATTTATAATGTATGCCACAAACCTGTAGCTCAGGGTTATTAAACACTGCAGTTGTTAAGAAAAAAATGATATGATGATGCTTATAGAAGTGATATTGGGGTTTTAGATGAACATAAAGCAGTAAACAGGGGAAAGTTATCAATGTGGGCTACTGTTAAACAGGTTATTTTTACCACAACTCCAGGTATTTTAACACCAAAATGGGACCCTGTGCTAAAATAACCTGATTTAATAGCAGTGACGTAGCAAGGGCGAGGAGGTGGGAGTGGTCCGGCCCGGGTGCACGCTGCCCCGGGTGCACGCCGCTTGGGGGGGTGTCGGTTCCGCTGGTTCCCTGCTCCCTTTGCCCCGGAACAGGAAGTAACCTGTTCCGGGGCAGAGGGAGCAGGGAACCAGCGGAACCGACACCCCCCCCCCCAGCGGCGTGCACACGGAAGGTAAGAATGCACTGGGGGGAGGGTTGATGTGCTGAGGGGGGTGTCATGCTGCACCCGGGGGGGGGGGGGGTGCGCAGCGGCGAACCGCCCCAGGTGGCAGCCACCCTCGCTACACCACTGCTTAATAGTACCCCACATTGATAACTCTCCCTCCCCCTTAGATGTTTACATTATATAAACCTCTAAATCCTGATTTTACAATGCCGGGATACACACGTCTAAAACAAAAATACGCTTATCTTAACAGCAAAAATTGCCTACTCCAGCAGAAACTCCATTAGTACATAAGTAATGCCACACTGGGAAAAGACCAAGGGTCCATCGAGCCCAGCATCCTGTCCACAACAGCGGCCAATCCAGGCCAAGGGCACCTGGCGAGCTTCCCAAACGTACAAACATTCTATACATGTTATTCCTGGAATTGTGGATTTTTCCCAAGTCCATTTAGTAGTGGTTTATGGACTTGTCCTTTAGGAAACCGTCTAACCCCTTTTTAAACTCTGCTAAGCTAACCGCCTTCACCAACTGGGGTTGATGGGCTGAGCATTTAAAGGAATGGGATATTTTGTGCTAGAGAATGACATGGGGACAAAATTTGTCCCCATGCCAACCCTGTCCCCACCCCCTTCCCCACAAACTCAAACTCCATCCTTACCCCATCCCCGCAACAGTACAAAATCTCATTCATTCAAAAAGTAAGCAATTGTCTTTTATTGGAAATGATGGAACTAGTGCAGTGGAGAGTTTGCAGGTATAGGGTAGGGATGGGGGTCAAAGCTTGTAGGGATGGAGTGCGGATGGGGACAAACTTTGTCCTCATGGCATTCTCTAGTGCTAATCCCTTTCCATGAAATAGTTTTTGTCGTTGATTTTTTTTTTCTTTCTACAAGTTGTGATCATAAGAATATATAAATAGCCATACTGGGTCAGACTGATGGTTTATCTAGCCCGGCATCCTCCTTCCAACAGTGGCCAATCCTGGTCACAGGTACCTGGAAGAATCCCAAAATAGTAGCAAAATTCCATACTACTGATCTCAGGGACAGCAGTGGCTTTCCCCATTTTTATTTTAATATAAGATTATGGCCTTTTCCTCCAGGAACTTGTCCAAATCTTTCCTAAACCCAGATATGTTAAATGCTGTTACCACAACCTCTGGCCGGACTGTGGGCTTTTGTGTTCTTATGGCTCTTGCTTATCTCCATGTGCTCTTAGTGGCATTCCTCTTGATGCCACCAGAGTACATTATTTGACCCCTGAAGTAGACGCTTGCATGCGTCGAAACACGGCCCGTGTCGGGTCCTTCTTTTATTTATATCAATAAAGACTGTTGGATTCATATCTCCAGTGTTGATTCGTCTTTGGTCAGCCTCTACTTTTGCCTGCTGTGTATACCATCTGGTCCAGACAATTTACATAGTAACATAACATAGTAGATGACGGCAGAAAAAGACTTGCACGGTCCATCCAGTCTGCCCAACAAGATACCGTATTTTTCAGACTATAAGACGCATTTTTTTACCCCCAAATTTGGGAGGAACATGTTGGTGCATCTTATAGTCCGAATGTAGCAACCCCCCGTTACAGGCACCTTCCTCCCTCCGTTACAGGCATCTCCCTCCGTTAAAGGCATCCTCCCTCCCTCTGTTACAGGCTCCCTCCCTCCGTTACAGGCACACCCGTCTCTCCCTCCGTTGGAATTTTAAAACTCCTCACCTCGTCGGTGTGACTCGCGGTAGCAGCAGCGCTTCAGCGTGCATGTTGCTCGGCGATCTTCACTCAGCCTTCTCTCTCTCAGCTCTCTGGTCCCGCCCACAGAATAATGTCAAACAAGCCATTGCAAGAGCAGTTATCTTTCAACTGGGAGACTTTCCAATCGTTTCTCACTGCCGCTCCAAGCCAACGGTGGCCAGCGTTTCGTCAAACTGCTTCAGGGTCTTGGTAGCGTAAATGTATCTATAAACACAAAAGAAAATTTGTATTCTTTGTTGGTTCAATATATATACCTACTCATGCTACATCGATAATCATCTCTGCGTCTCCATACTAGAAACGGTCTGTCTCCGTTCGCCTGTGCTCCCTCCCCTTCTGAAATCATCAACATTTTGGCCCTTTCTTAGCCCCACCCAAAACACTCCCAGACCGCCATTCTCCACAATTATAAAATCAGGATTTGGACACTCATGCAACATGGTTGTCTAAATACTGGTTTTCAGACATCCAACACATGAATTGAGCTTCTAAAATAAGGACCAATGTGGTTTATCGTGATACAGATGTGCTGGAGAAAATGGTTCAGCGCATGTCCAATACATGCACCCACACTACCGCAGTCCACTTTTTGGTGTGCCTTTGTAAAAAGGGTACCTTAGTTTGCACACACATATCTCAGGAATAGGCACGCAAATCTGGACACTGAATCCAGGGGATAATGTGGTTGCACTTACTGTGGAAATAAGTGCATCTATGATAACTGCAAATGCGCTTGCCATATGGTGAAGGTTTTTTTTTTTTTGGGGGGGGGGCGGTTTGTGAGTGCAAATTGTATAGGAAGACACTGACCATGCCTCTAACTTACTACACAGTCTTTAAGTGCAAAACTTTGTTGCACATTTGTAAAAGGACTACCCTCCAGATTCTAGAAATGGTGACAAAATTTGTGCGTGCAAATCAGTGCAAGTAGCCAATTTGCGCATGTGACTTAATTGCTTAACAAGTAATCAGCACCAATAATTGGCTGCTAACAACCAATTTTTAAATTGGACTTAATTAGGAATTACTCGCAGATCGTATTCTATAAAATTATTAAAATTATTATTCCTTATGAGATCTGGGGGCTAGCGGCGGACGTAACAGATCTTCTGCCTTTGCAGGGCAACCCACAGTTTTTACCAGGTACGGAGAATAAAGTACTTTGTAGGTGGGCAATGATGGGGATCACCAGACTAGAACATGTACTAGATTCTAAGGGACGATTAATGCAGCTTGGAGCTCTGGGGGTAGGTATTACTCAAAATCATCAATTTGCGTATTACCAGATAGCACATTATGTCAGATCTCTAGAACAAGGGAAATTGAGTAGTGGACATGGTCGCCAAATAAGGGCATTCTTTAGTTTCACGCGAGGGGGGCGTTTATCGGTCTCTGGATTACAAAAAGCATTGGGGGAGACGAGCAGGGGTAGAGATACAGGCCATATTTTAGGGAAATGGGCTCATGATCTAAAGCGTCCAAACCTGAAGCTAGACTTTCAGAAGTTATCGGCTAGGATTCCTACACTATCGAGAAATGCGGCCATGAGGGAATGTCAATACAGGATTTTATATAGGGCATACATGTCAAAGCATCAGGTATCCAAATTCGGAGGAGGAATTGATCCTTTGTGCTCTAAGTGTGGGCAGAGGGAAGGCACATTATATCATTACCTTTGGGAATGTTACAAAATCCAGAACTATTGGAGGCAAATTGTGGGATTTCTAGAGTTGATACTAAAGAGCAAGGTTCCGCTTACTCCGCAGGGTCTCCTTTTGGATCAGTATGAGTTCTTTGTCTTGCACACGGGGGGAGCCCGGCAGTTCATCAGGAAAGCCAGTTTAGTAGGTAAGAAACTGATTTTGCAGGCTTGGGTGCACCCTGACCCGCCGGAGTATTGGCATTGGAGAAATAGTTTATATGAACTGCTGATGATGGAGAGGAGAGAGGTGGGATCCTCCCCTAAAGGAAAGAAGGCATTCTTGAGGATCTGGGAACCTTATATCCAGTCCCTGGCACCCAGGGCGAGAAGTTTTATTCTGAACCGACTATAAGCGGCCATATCCTGTTTTTTTTTTTTTTCTCTCGTTCTTTGAATATTAGGTTGGGGGGAGTGGGTGGGTAAAGGGAGCAGGTGGGGTTATTAAATTTCAAAGTGTATGGGAGAACGGTCAAGGCGGATTAGAAGCTATGCCTAAAGAACAAACATGGTAAACAGAACAAATCATAACACTTGGTAGCTTGGTATAGTAGACTAAGTCGGCATAATAAGAGTATTACCTTCCAGAACGGGGGAGGGGGTCATCAGAGTATAAGACCCAGGACCTCCTCCGGGACGGGAGGGAGCTAGCTTAACATGGAAAGTCAAAGCACACACATGTTGACCAACACTTAGAGGGGGGGAGGGATAGAAATAACATGTAAAAAAATTTGATAAAGAGTTGTATCATGCGGTTAAAACAGAGTTTGTTTATATATTCTGAATTTCTGTATACGCACCAGGTCAACAGTGTTTTCTTTGAAGTGTCATCAATAAAAACTGTTGAACTTTAAACTACAAGTAAGGGAGGGTGGGGGGAGGGGGTGTCTAGGGATAAAAGAAGAAAATGATTTGATGTATGTGGACGGATTACAAGTTGTCTGTTGTATTAGTAAGGTTATCTGCCGGACATTATGTATATATGTTTCATATAATACGTCAATAAACAGATTTAAACTAAAATTATTATTCCATTAATATGATTGCTATGATATTCTATGTACCCATCTGTATCTATATTCTGAAATTCTTATCCTATAATGTGTACATGTTGCTATAACATTTTGTAAGCCACCTTGAGCCTGCAAATAGGTGGGAAAAATGTGGGATACAAGTGCAGCATATAAATAAATAACGATCCACGTGTAAATCCCAACAAGTGCACATTTTTTTTGGGGGGGGGGGGGCATGGCTAGGGGGATGTTCCATAATTTAATGCGTGTAAATATGAAATTCAACCAAATAACGCCTAATTTAGATGCTGGAATTTACACCTGCTTTTAGCGGTTTATGCCCTAAGCGTTATTCTATATAGGACATATACCCTTTATAGAATAGCTTTGAGTGCATAAAAGTTTCTGTGTAGGCACCACTTCTATATATGTGTACCTCCAAGCACTTCCCTCTGCTGATGCAACATTTCTTTACTTCCTGGGTAAGCGTACAGTAAACTTATTCCTGAATAACATGTATATTTTTGCCCTCAAAGCGGGTTGGGTAATAATTGATGCTACTGAAACTCTGAAAATGTCTTTGATTAATCGCCTTTTAGGTTTTTGCCTAACTAGCTAGATCTGTTTGAAATTTAACTTTTCTGCTTCCATAGAGCCAAAAGTCGAAGGGGGGGGGGGGGGGGTTATTTTACCATAGTGAGAACCTGTGCTAGAATAGCACCACTTGTGGTAAAATAATCTGTGTTAAAGGTAACCAGCATTGATAACTCCCCTCCCATTGGCACGCCCCCCCCCCCCCCCCTCAGGCAATCTTTTCCACCTCTGGCCTACCTATAAAGGCAGTTTTCCCCACCTGAATACCAAATGCTATCCGTATAGGCCCCTGCAATTTCTGTCTGCTGTGCCCCTGTGGAAATAGGAAGTTATGTCAAAGGAGGAGCCAGTGCATGGCAGCAGGAAAATGCTGAGGTAATGTTAGGTGAAATGCTGTCCGTGTTTGGGAGGGGAAAACCTCCTTTAAGGGTAGACGGGGGAAGGTGGCCTGAGACAGAAAGAGGAAAGGGGTTGCCGGCTCATCTTTTTTCACTGCACATGCAATGCCGGCAGGTAAGCTCTGGGCCAGTTTATAGGGCCAGTGACATCACAGGCTCAGGTGCTTGGCACCCTTTATCTCCGATGCCCTGGGCCCGAGCCTCACCTGGTTCGTAGGTTAAGCCGCCCCTGAATGCAGACTTATGCGCAGTTTGGCTGAATTCTGTACTGACACGCATAAAATTACGGAACGTCCCCCCTAGCCATGCCCCCCAAAAATTGAGCTGGCAGTGTCTGCATTTATAAGCCTAACCTTTTGCACGTGCACTTACGCCAGCCAAAATGTCTGGTATAAATGCTTGTGCCTAAATGTAGGAAGTTATTCATGTAACTGGAAGTATTCTATAACCTGAGCATATATATTCCAGACACAACTCTGACCCACCCATACCCCTCCCAGGTCCATGACCCCTTGCAGTTTCGGCATGCGAGTAATAGAATACTGATTACGGGTAGCTACACACATAATTTCTAATTAGTGCTAATTAACAACAATTATAGTCAATAATCGGTTGTTAACAGCAATTATCAGTTAATTAATTAACTGCTAAGTGCATAACTGACCCTATTCTATAACTTACACGTTCATGTTTGCGCACTAGTCACAAAATTGGGCGTGGAAATTTATAGAATTAGGAGGCAGGATGGTCTGAATATCACCACTAACCATAGTTTAGTTTAGTTATTTATATTCCATATATAACTATGTGGATAACAAGAAGTAACATACACAATACTACACAGAAAAAAATGTAAAACAAACAAGTTACATTAAAACCAATAAAACAATAAAATCATTCCATCTTCTCCACAATAAAATAGCCTCTAAAACCAGCCGTAATAAAATACATACGTGGGGGCCCTTTTACTAAAGGGTGGTGAGCGGCAATGGGCTTGTCGCGTGCCAATCCGGAACTACCGTGGGCTACCGCAGGAGCCCGGCGGAAGTTCCCACCCCCAGTGCACGCCATTTCCAGCACTACAAAAATATCTTCTATTTTTTTAGCACTGGGGCTTACCCGGCGGTAATTGGGCAGCACCGCACGCTGCCTGGTTACCGCTGGATTAGCGTGGAAGTCCCTACCACCATCTCAATGGGCGGTGGTAAGGGCTCCCCCCCAGAAATAGCTGTGCGTGAAGTCTTTCATTTATCACACAGCCATTTATTTTCCTCAAAAAAAAAAAAAAGGCAGCGTTTTACCCGCTGCAGTAAAAGGGGGCCTCGGCGTGTGTAAAAAGCACACGCTGACGCTAGCACAGGACCCCTTTTACCACAGCTTAGTAAAAGGGCCTCATAATTCTCAAATCAGAAAGCCAGACTGAACAAATATATTCTTAATATTTTTTTTTTGGGGGGGGGGAATTGAGTTGTATCTGACATAAGCCTGATCAGTCCTGGCAAAGAGTTCCGTAATTGTGAACCCGCTATAGAAAAAGTCCTCTGCCACATTTCTTACCAATGAATTTTTCGTAATGTCCGAATACCAGCAAGCTCGCATTCGTAGATCTCAAAGATCTGGCAGGTTGATAAATCTTAAGAATTGTTCTCAAATAACGATCACATTCCAACTTTAAGAGCTTATAAATTAATAAAAGTACTTTACACTGAATTCTCATCTCCACTGGTAACCAGTGGAAATCCTTCAGAATTGGAGAGATATATAAAAAAACGTTATTGCCCAGATACTAATCTAGCTGCTGAATTTTTGGATAACTTGCAAAGCTCTAACACTGGATTTAGCTAAATCCAGATACAGTGAAACCTCGGTTTTCATTGACGTCGGTTTTCGGTTTCGGATTTCGTTGATTTTTTCGACTAGAAATTTGTCTCGGTTTTTGTCGGTTGCCTCGGATTTCATCGAAAAAGAAGGACGTCCATCTCCCGATTTGTATTGGAAGATGGGCGTCCTTCTCCCGATTTTGGGCGTCCTCGTTAATTGCCTCGGTTTTCATCGGTTTCGGATTTCGCCGATTGTTTTTGAACGGATTATCGACAAAAACCGAGGTTTCACTGTATATAGCATTACAGTAATCCAGTCAGCGCTAATTCCCGTTACTGAGCACCAGCCAGTACCTGGAAACTGCTGTTGAAATCTGATATATTTTCACCTACAGTAGCTGGCTTTTAAAAACTGCTGACTGTTACAGGTTTAATTTAGGCCTATTCAATTTTTGGAGTGGTTATCTTTAAGCGTTCAGTTTTACCATTTAAGCTCGCACTTCTTTTAGGATATCATTGCACGGAAACTCAAAAACCCTGAAGTGGCTTCAGAAGAAAAGACTCAAAGTCTTTCTAATAACATCCCTTCCTTCATGACATCATGACTTGCTGGAAAGCAGGAGCTACCTCAAAGCTGCTTATATGGATGCAGTTACCAGGTTGGAAATCAGCATGTGAATTTAGAAAGCACACAGTACTTTTCTTAACACTGCCGTGTGTACTGGCTTTGCTGATTCCTCATGCTCTGTTTGTTGGAGTATGAAATATGGAAATCTCCACTTATGTTTATGTTTTAATTGAATGTTTTCAGAAAAAAATCTGCATAGTTTAAACATTTACTTACAGTACCACTGTATATTTGATTTCTTGGGATGGTGTTTAGTTCTGCCTGTTTTTAAGCTGCAGCTGTGCAACAGACACTGCTACATATTGTCTGGAAACTCACAGATCTCTACAGAAAGGTCTCTAGCGTAGATTTACTAGCATGGATTCATTTGGCTACGTTACTGTGAGTGAGATATAAATGTTTTGCACAAGAACCTCGTCCCCTGACATTCAGCCCATGACGGTTGGTGCTTTCTTAAAATGCTGGCCGCCATGGATAAAAAAAAAATTGGGATGGTACTTGATTAGGGTCCCCAGTAACAGTCTGGCTCTCCTCCCTATATACTGTCTGCTCCCCCTTCCCTTTTCCTTCTCCGCTCTGCTCCCTCTTGTATGATTGGCTGACTGTCCTATCAATATTGTAATTCCTTTTCTTTTTTTCTTCCTTTTATTGTTTGTTTTTACCTAGTCTGTACACCATTCTGCTCTGCCCACCAGTTACAGTGATACAGCAAATGTAATAAAACCATAAACTGTAAACTCCTCCTACACCTCAATGGCTTGATTTTGCACATTTTTCACCTGGATTTATTTTTTTTCTTTTCGAAAATATTCCAAAAAGCTTGATGCACCGAGCATAACAATGTCTAGCAAGTGGCCCTTTTCAAAACAAAAAGAGAGACATTTTTCTGGTTCAAAAGTCGCTATGTTTTCAGGGACACATGGAGCTGCACAGGGAATTGAACCTGGTTCCCCGGGATCTCATCTCACTGCTGATCATCAGGCAGCAGCGAGAATCAACCCCAGTTCCCCAGGTCCGTGCAATCCACTACAGTGACTACACTAATCATTAGGCCACTCCAAATGACAAATACCAGGTTAATGAGAAAATTAAAAGTGCTACATGAAAACATACTAGACTTGAGAGAACTGCAATCTGTTATTTAGTAAAATTATTTTTTATGTATGTGTATCTGTTTGTCGGACCTAATTAAATTGTAAGCCTTTCTTTTTATAAGAGGACTGATCAGCCCTATAATCATTTTTCTCATCATTCTGCTGTTTTGAGGTGCAGCTACCCAGAACTGCTTGCAGTACTTAAGTTGTGGCTTCATCATAAATTTTCCCGAGGAGTCTTTCATGTTGCCAAGTGCCTTCTGAAAATCCATATACAATTTATTGACCGTCTTGCTTTAATTTTTTTTTTTTAAGTTTTTTATTTACACATCTTACTGGAATATTACTGCCCCATCCTTGACCATCTTTAAATCTAGATTGAAAGCCCACCTCTTTAACATTGCTTTTGACTTGTAACCACTCCCCCACATTAATTGATTTGCTTGCTTTATTTTTGTCTATTAGATTGTAAGCTCTTTGAGCAGGGACTGTCTTTCTTCTATGTTTGTAAAGCGCTGCGTACGCTTTGTAGCGCTATAGAAATGCTAAATAGTAGTAGTAGTAGTAGTAGTAGGTGTAAGCTCTTTGAGCAGGGACTGTCTTTCTTCTATGTTTGTAAAGCGCTGCGTACGCTTTGTAGCGCTATAGAAATGCTAAATAGTAGTAGTATTAGTAGTAGGTGTAAGCTCTTTGAGCAGGGACTGTCTTTCTTCTATGTTTGTAAAGCGCTGCGTACGCTTTGTAGCGCTATAGAAATGCTAAATAGTAGTAGTAGTAGTAGTAGGTGTAAGCTCTGTCGAGCAGGGACTGTCTTTCTTCTATGTTTGTGAAGCGCTGCGTACGCTTTGTAGCGCTATAGAAATGCTAAATAGTAGTAGTAGTAGTAGTAAGCTCTGTCGAGCAGGGACTGTCTTTCTTCTATGTTTGTAAAGCGCTGCATACGCTTTGTAGTGCTATAGAAATGCTAAATAGTAGTAGTAGTAGTAAGCTCTGTCGAGCAGGGACTGTCTCTCAGAGGCGTAGCCAGGTTTTGATCTCAGGGGGAGCAGACTTTTATAAAATAGGCGCTGGTTGGTGTCAGCTAGACAGAAGTGTTTGTGTTGTTGCTCAAGGGCTGTGGCGGGCAATGATTAATACAGGCTGTCTCTGTTGTGTCCTGCCTACAAGGAAACAGTAAGTTACATCAGGAGGCAGGATGCAGAAGAGGTCCCTGGACTGGCCAGAGCAGGCAACCTGTCATAACTTCAAATAAAAATATTCAAATC
The DNA here is from genome assembly GCF_901765095.1 of Microcaecilia unicolor. Classification (NCBI taxonomy): domain Eukaryota; kingdom Metazoa; phylum Chordata; class Amphibia; order Gymnophiona; family Siphonopidae; genus Microcaecilia; species Microcaecilia unicolor. Next base: position 37,757,808 of record NC_044033.1, on the reverse strand, counting down.
GAGACCATCACCTCAGGAATAGCACACTCAGTCCTTCCACTGCTAGACACCTTGTTTGTGTGGTGACTCTACAGGATGTGAAGAACACTAGTCTGGAGCAGTGGCGTAGCTACGTGGGGCCTGAGGGGGCCGGGGCCCCCACAGATTCACCCCAGGACCCCCCTCCCGGCGAACCCGCCCCCGCCGCCGCCTACCTTTACTTTTGCTGGCGGGGGATCCCACTCCCCGCCAGCCGACGTCTTCTCAGTCCTTCCTGTTCTTCAATGTGTTTGCTGATGTCCTGCACGTAATTGTACGTGCAGGACGTCAGACTCAGAGAAGAGTTCTGTTCTCTGAGTCTGACGTCCTGCACGACGTCAGCAAACACATTGAAGAGCAGGAAGGACTGAGAAGAAGACGTCGGCTGGCGGGGAGTGGGATCCCCCGCCAGCAAAAGTAAAGGTAGGCTGCAGCGGCGGCGGGTTCGTGGCGGGAGGGGGGGACGGCAATGTCGGCGGTGGGGGGGCGGCGCCGGGGGGAGGGCTAAAATGTGCCCCCTCCCCCCGGGCTCTGGACCCCTCACCCACGGAAGGCTGGCTACGCCCCTGGTCTGGAGCATTTTTATTTTGGGTGACAAGGGCCAGCAAAGATGGCCCTTGCCCCAGCGCCTACTTTCAAATTGGGCTAGACACTTTGTGAAATAACACAAACCCCTGCAAAAAGACACCCACAATCTATACTGAAAACTTACCACACCAAAACAGCCCACCTATTTTATTTTTGTTAGATTTGTACTGTGCGCTTTCCCACTCATGGCAGGCTCAATGTGGCAATGGAGGGTTAAGTGACTTGCCCAGAGTCACAAGGAGCTGCCTGTGCCTGAAGTGGGAATTGAACTCAGTTCCTCAAGACCAGACTCCACCACCCTAACCACTAGGCCACTCCTCCACTACCATTATTGAACATTACATTTTTTCCTACTCTCACTTGTATGTTATGTATTATCAGTTTAGTTACCCTACCTACCTGTTATTCTTGTACATTAATTGTAACAATGTGCTGAACCTCTTACTCTGTTAATGGTGATGCCATTGCTATATAATGTAAGCCACATTGAGCCTACAAATAGGTGGGAAAATGTGAGATACAAATGCAGCAAATAAATAAATACATATATATTTTTTATTTTTTCAGAGGGCATGCCAGGAAAAGAGAGTGGTTGTTCCTCTGCTAACCAGTTAGCACATCAACATTACCACACACTAACTAGTTAGTGCCTTGATAACACCGGAGCTCTTACCAGCTACAAAATAGGTGGCCGTAAATGCGCCTGTGGTGATTTTAAACAATGACTGTGGGCTAATATCAGTATTAACATACAGTCATTAATGGGAAAAAAATAGGTAATTGGGGTTTTTACAGCTGCAGTAAAAATGTCCTTAACATACAGGAAAAACCCACATAAAGACACACTATGGCCAATTTTTACCATAGCTTTGTGAAAGGAACCTCTGATTAGTTATCCAGGTATCTGGTTATCTGGGTGCTGAAAACTGGTGCTACCTAGATAACTTTAATGTTCACCCTGACTCCGACCAACGACCACCCTGGCACTGTCCTTATAGTACTGCAGATGTCTATAAGGATATTCAGCATTACATATATTTCTCATTGGCGTGCATCCAGGTAGCAGCACCTGCTACCTGAATAAAATGCTTTTTAATACTGACCCCTTTATTTTGCCTTATAAACCAAGCTAATCAGACACAACATTTTTGCACAATAGCAAACTTACTGTGTGATACATTTATCAAATGGTACCAATCAATACTACTTGCTACCTAAGCTTGAAAGACCCATAAGTTATCAAGGAAACTTCACCCCATCTGAAAAGCATAAAAGCCAGACCTTCACATTCAAACATTATCAGGTATGCCTATGCCAAAAAAGGTATAGTGGAATTAGAAAAGGTACAGAGAAGGGTGACACAAATGATAAAAGGGATGGGATGACTTCCCTATGAGGAAAGTCCAAAGCAGCTAGAGCTCTTCAGCTTGGAGAAGGGATGGCTGAAGAGAGATTTGACATAAGTATTGCCACACTGGGACAGACCAAAGGTCCATCAAGCCCAGTATCCTGTTTCCAACAGTGGCCAATCCAGGTCACAAATACCTGGCAAGATCCTCCAAAAGCTCAATACATGCCGCTTCTCCCAGAAATAAGCAGTGGATTTTCCCCAAGTCAATTTAATAATGGTCTATGGACATTTCCTTTAGGAAGCCATCCAGACCCTTTTAAAACCCCGCTAAGCTAACTGCCTTTACCACATTCTCCAACAACGAATTCCAGAGTTTAATTACACGCTGAGTGAAGAAATATTTTCTCTGATTCTACTTTGTAGCTTCCTCACATGCCCCCTAGTCCAAGCATTTTTGGAAAGCGTAAACAAATGATTCACATCTACCCGTTCCACTCTACTCATTATTTTATGGACCTCTAGCATATCTCCCCTCAGCCGTCTCTTCTCCAAGCTGAAGAGCCCTAGACGCTTCAGCCTTTCTTCATAGGGAAGTCGTCCCATCCCCTTTATCATTTTTGTCACCCTTCTCTGTACCTTTTCTAATTCCACCTATCTTTTTAGAGATGCGGTGACCAGAATTGAACACAATATTCAAGGTGTGGGCACACTATGAACCAATACAGAGGTCTATAAAATACTGAGTGGAGTGGAACAGGTAGATGTGAATCACTTATTTACTCTTCCCAAAATTACAAGGACTGGGGTGAATGCAGCGAAGCTACTAAGAAGTAAATTTAAAGCAAACCAGAGAAAATATTTCTCCACTCAAATAATTAAACTCAGGAGTTTGTTGCCAGAGAATGAGGTAAAAGCAGTTAGTTTAGGAGGGTTTAAAAAAGGTTTGGATAATTTGCTAAAAGAAAAGTCCATAAGCCATTATTACGATGGACTTGGGAAAATCCACGGCTTTTCCCAAGCAGCATAAAATCTGTTTCATTGTTCTAGGATCCTCTCAGGTATTTGGGACCTGGATTGGCCAACATTGGAAACAGGACACTGGACTTGATGGACCTTTGGTCTGTCCTAGTATAGCATCACTTATCTTCTTATGCTCTTAAGCAATTGAATATAATTTATTGTTGAGGAATATCACACTTCACTAGGTTCTGTTTTTATTTTTATAAAGTTTGATATGGTCACAGGGAATTAAAAGGAAAACACAGAGAGCTATTGCATCAAAACAATAAAACGTGACAGAAGCATCTGTAAAACAGCAAAAATACTGGTTATTTTAACAAAATATGTTTCTCCCCTAAAGTGTTCTGGGAACTCTAGGGACCTTTACTAATATGCCCTAGAACCTGGACATAATGCAAGGTAACTCAGGATTTTACTGCACACTAAGCCTATATTTAATGCAACACTTTTGGAAGGGGGGTTATAAAATATTTTATTGCAAGGCATGTGCTAGTGTCATTTGTATCACTTCTTCTACTAACCTATAAATGTACTCACTCTGCTGCTCCCCAGTATATCTCCACACTCGTCCTTCCTTACACCCCTTCCCGTGCACTCCGCTCCATGGATAAATCCTTCTTATCTGTTCCCTTCTCCACTACTGCCAACTCCAGACTTTGCGCCTTCTGTCTCGCTGCACCCTACGCCTGGAATAAACTTCCTGAGCCCCTACGTCTTGCCCCATCCTTGGCCACCTTTAAATCTAGACTGAAAGCCCACCTCTTTAACATTGCTTTTGACTCGTAACCACTCGCCTCCACCTACCCTCCTCTCCTCCTTCCTGTACACATTAATTGATTCGATTTGCTTACTTTATTTATTTTTTGTCTATTAGATTGTAAGCTCTTTGAGCAGGGACTGTCTTTCTTCTATGTTTGTGCAGCGCTGCGTATGCCTTGTAGCGCTATAGAAATGCTAAATAGTAGTAGTAGTAGTCTCTTGTAACCAGAGCTAATATTGTGATGTCATAATGCCTCAGTCCACCAATAAGAGCCAACCTCATCAGTGATGTCACAATGGCTTGATTGTCCTATATTTGGCTCACTTTTATTACATAGCTCTTTGAGCAGGGACTGTCTTTCTTCTATGTTTGTGCAGCGCTGCGTACGCCTTGTAGCGCTATAGAAATGCTAAATGGTAGTAGTAGTAGTATCACCCACTATACTTGGGAACAGAACTGGCAGCAAAATAAACAATTGAATTATTTAATAGATCATCATGCAGATTTCACTTATGATTGCTCCTTAGTGTAAATCTCATTGTTTAATTTCTTTACAGCTGTAGGCTTTTTATTTTAAAATGCAGTGAAGTTTTGCAGTACTTTCTGAATAATTTTGAACAATGGGACCTATATAATAACCCATGGGATAGTCCCATAGGTTAGTGAGTCGTTTCTGGGGAAAGTTTTCTATGTATGTAAGTAAGTTCCAAATCAAACTTTCACTAGAAATGTAGGGGCCTTTTAAGAAAGGCATGTAAGTACATAAGTGTTGCCATACTGAGACAGACCAAAGGTCCATCGAGCCCAGCATCCTGTTTCCAACAGTGGCCAATCCAGGTCACAAATACCCGGCAAGATCCCAAAAATGTGCAAAACATTCTATACTGCTTATCCCAGAAATAGTGGATTTTCCCCAAGGCCATTTAATAACGGTCTATGGACCTTTCCTTTAGGAAGCCGTCCAAACCTTTTTAAAACTCCGCTAAGCTAACCGCCTTTATCACATTCTCTGGCAACGAATTCCAGAGTTTAATTACACGTTGAGTACACGCGTGTCCAGTGTACGCCATATTGGAATTACTGCCCGGCTACTGCATGCCCTAGGCGATAATTCTGAATTTGGCGCACATTGAAAACATGTGGTAGAAAATATTTTCTATTTTATATCACGTGACGCTTATCCAATGGTAAACGGCAGTGGACACATGTTGAATGCCTACCGCCTGGGTAGCGCATGAGACCTTACCACTATATCAATGGGTGGCAGTAAGGTCTCGGGCCAAATGCACGCTGGTTTTAATTTTGCCGCATATCCATTTTTCGGCCCCATAAACAAAAAAAAAACCTTTTTTCAGGATGCAGCAAAAACTGGGCCATCCGCGCCCAGAAGACGCGCTCACACACAGGTCACTTTTTGTTGAGGCTTAGTGAAAGGGCCCCTTAGCAAAGGGACTTGGCAAAAAATATATTATTGAGATACAGGGGTCCTTTTAGTAAGCTGTAGTAAGTGCTAGCGCATGCGTACCACAGCAAAAAATGGCGTACCGTGGGTTACGCTCATGTGTCCTGTGTTAATTTTCAAATCTGTGTGTGCTAAACATCTTTTGCCATTTTCTGGGAGGAGGCATGTCAGGGAGTGGAGAGTGGGCATTCCTGCACTAATCAGTTAGTACATCTACATTACCACATGCTAACTGATTAGCGCAGGATTACCGTGTGATCTCCTACCACTTACAAAATAAGTGGTGGTAAGTGTTACACACAGTAATGGATTTTTAATGGATGTGGTAAAAAAAAGTGGCTTTAGCTCATGCTTTCGCGGGTCGTTCATGTGAGCTAAAGTCATTTTTATCGCATACGCTAAAATGGCTGCTTTATCTATTTTTGAATTAATGGCCATACCCTAATTTTGCTATTAGCACATGGTCACTAGCCCGTGAGCCCCTACATCCACCTATTTTGTATGTGGTAAGGGCTCACGTGCAAATTACATGTTAACCGGTTAGTGTGCAGCAATGTAACCACACTAAACAGTTAACGCAGAACACACCTACTCTCCACGCTGACCCACCCCAGCTCTAAAAAATAGCAAGTGGGAAGCATGTCGATGTTAAAATTACTATGGGGCACCCAGGCGCTTCCCACAGTAAAGCATTTTAAGCTGCAAAAAGCACATGTTAGGTGTGTTGATTTTCTATTGTCAACTGCAATGTTTATGGTGCCACCTTTTATAGGTAGGCCCTTGCGTGTCTCCTAGAAGTTAGTGTTATTATGGTATGGTAGATTTGCTTAATAGGTCTTGAGTGGTTTTTAAATGTTTTGTATTACCTTATAATGGGGCCCTTTTTACTAAGCACGGTAAAAAGTGGCCTGTGGCAGTGTAGGCACGTGTATTAGGTGCGCGCTGGGCCACTTTTTACCGCATCTGCAAAAAAAGGGTTTTTTTTTAACTTGACAGGAAAAGGGTGTTATGATTGTGGTCATAACCCCTCTCAAACTTACCTTTTTCCTGGTGGTCAGCTTAGCTGGCTTCTGTTTCTTTTGTCTGTCCTTTCTAAGCTGGCTCTCTCTCTCTCTCTGAGCTGGCAGCTTCCAGCAGCATGGGGCTAATTGGCTCACTTTACTGCAGCTGTGGGTGTTGCCTGAGTTGCTCTACCTCTCTTTGGGTGTACTGGCTTCAAGTGCTTCACAGTGCTGCATTGGTGTGGGTTGGGCCTCTATGGGTTTCAGTATGCTGCCTGGGTCTAGGGAGTGTGACATCATCAGGGAGGGCCTTGATAAGGAAGTGGTGTTCTTTCCTTCAGAGCCTTTGCAACGGTTGTGTTTGCTTTAGGTAGGGTGGTGCAGTGTGCACTTCTGACTTTGTGTCTAGTTTCCCTGCTTGCTTTTGCTAAGGTCCAGGTTAGTGTTAGTGCAGTGTGCACTGGTGTCTGTGTGTTTAGCTTTCCTGCTTTTCCCTTGTGGTTCCCCTGCTTTTCCCTCTTGGTTTTGGAAGCCCCTTGTTAGTTTTGTATCTAGCTTGCTAGAGTAGTGCTTAGGAAGCCCCTTGTTAGTTTTGTATCTAGCTTGCTAGAGTAGTGCTTAGGAAGCCCCTTGATAGTTTGTGTCTAGCTTGCTAGAGTAGGGCTTAGGAAGCACCTTGTTAGTTTTGTGTCTAGCTTGCTAGGGTAGTGCTTAGGAAGCACCTTGTTAGTTTTCTATCTAGCTTGCTAGAGTAGTGCTTAGGAAGCTTGTTAGTTTTGTGTTTAACTTGTTAGTATAGGGCTTAGGAAGTCCTTTTGTTAGTGTAGGCCTAGGAGTGCCCTGGTTAGTCCAGTTCCTTGGAGCACTGCTGTCTCTTCTGTTTCCAGTCCTGGTCCCTGTGTCATCCGGTATCCGGTAAGTCCTGCCGGCCACTCGAACCCAAGGGCTCAACCCTTGGAGGGGGGGGGGGGGTAGTGGCCAAGTGCAGGTGAAGCTGTACGGACCAGTCCAGTGTGCTCCAGTCCAGTGTGTTCCAGTCCTGTGTCCTCCAGTCCTGGGGATTGCAGTCCAGTGTTCCAGTCCTGTGTCCTCCAGTCCGGGTGATTCTAGTCCGTGTGTTCCGGCTCGCTGGGTGGTGCCTGCAGTCCCTGCCGGTGCCGGTGTGCTTGCCCAGCGTTGGTTGGTGGGTTTTGCCTGCTGCAGTCGCTCCTCGTCAGCAGCCCAAGGGCTCATGTTTGCTCCAGAGCCCGGCCCCACGGGCTCTGAACCTGAGAACCTGACAAAGGGCATGCAATAAAACTGAAACCAGCGCGCGTCTAAAACCGGCCCGAGCCCTTAACGCCACCCATTGCTCTAGCGGCGAGGGCTCACGCGCTACACGCTTGGTGACTGGTCGACGCGCGCCAACTGCCGATTACTGCCGGAAATGGCGCATGTGGGAGGAAATAAATAATTCATCCAGGCTTTATGGGTGCACACCAAATCTGAAATTACCGCTGTGCGGGGGGGGGGGGGGGGGGGGGGGGGCGCACTGGCCTGGCAGTAGTCTCATTGGGCATGCACTGCACACAGCATAGAGCCTACCACGGATTAGTAAAAGTGCCCCCAATATGCCTAATACTGGATTTTGTATTTGAATTTAGCTCATGCCATTCTCAATTGTAGCTCAGTATGAGTTATATTCGGGTACAGTAGGTATTTTCCTGTCTCTGGAGGGCTTACAATCGAAGTTTGTTCCTAAGGCAGTGGAGGGTGACTGGAGTAGTTGGATTTGAACCCCAGCTTTTCCTACATAAGCACACAACTGTGGAACGTGCTACCAAAAGCCTTGAAAATGACGTACGGCCACCTAAACTTCCGGAAAATACTAAAACCACCCTGTTTAAAAAGGCATACCCTACTGATCCAACTTAAATGCCTGACCTCGGCTACACAAGAAAACTAAAGCACGTAATGAACATAACACAACTCTTCCACTCTACAATTCCTAATGTGGCTCTGTCACATGAACTTTATCCTACCGCAACATCAAATTGTACTTGTTTACACTGGAGTCTGCAAACGCCTCTCCGGTAGTATGTAAGCCACATTGAGCCTACAAATAGGTGGGAAAATGTGGGATACAAATGTAACAAATAAATAAATATTTTCCCTGGTTCTCAGTTTTCTGCTCTAACCATTACATAGTAACATAGTAAATGACGGCAGATAAAGACCTGTCCAGTCCATCCAGTCTGCCCAACAAGATCTCATTTGACATAGTATGTGATATTTTATATGTATACCCAAGTTTGATTTGTCCTTCCCATTCTCAGGGCACAGACCGTAGAAGTCTGCCCAGCACTCTTCTTGTACTAAGAGTTCTGAAGATTCTGGAATCCTAAAGAGTTACAAGATTCCGGAATCCCAATTAGTAGCAACATTCCATGTAGAACCCCAAAGAGTAACATAGTAAATGATGGCAGATAAAGACCTGAATGGTCCATCCAGTCTGCCCAACAAGATAAACTCATTTTACATGGTATGTGATACTTTATATGTATAAGCGAGTTTGATTTGTCCTTGCCTTTCTCAGGGCCCAGACCGTAGAAGTCTGCCCAGCACTGTTCTTGTACTCAAAGTTCTGAAGATTCTGGAATCCTAAAGAGTTACAAGATTCTGGAATCCAAATTAGTAGCAAAATTCCATGTAGAACTCCAAAGAGTAACATGGTAACATATAGTAACATAGTAATTGACAGCAGATAAAGACCTGTATGGTCCATCCAGTCTGCCCAACAAGATAAACTCATTTTACATGGTATGTGATACTTTATATGTATACCCGAATTCGATTTGTCCTTCCCATTCTCAGGGCACAGGCCATAGAAGTTTGCCCAGCACTCTTCTTGTACTAAGAGCTCTGAAGCTTATGTTGAAGCCCCTTAAAATTTACACTCAAGCCCATCCATATCTATTCAGTCACAATCAGGGCGTAGACTGTAGATGTCTCTGCCCAGCACCGGTTTTCCTTCCCAATTACCGGCATTGCCACCCAATCTCTGCTAAGATTCTGTGGATCCACTGCTTCTAAACAGGATTCCTTTGTGTTTATCCCATGCATGTTTGAATTCCATTACCGTTTTCATCTCCACCACCTCCCGTTCTTGGTGCCTCGGCAAGACTGAAGGGCAAAGCGACAGCCCAGCACTACAAAATGTAGAAAACCTCTGATGCAGCGTCCATATGGGTATATGCAGGTACACCTCCTTGAGATTGAAGATGGTGAGAAATTATCCCGCTGGAATTGAAGCTATGACTGCTCTTAGTGTTCCCATTAGGTACTGATAATACATATTCCAAACATGTTTGGGCAGTACATCTGAAGCCTGGTGGTCATTTGGCAACCTACCAGAAACATTGCTAGTCAAATCATTTTATGGTTGCCATAAAACACAGGATTTCTGTTACAGTGGGGGGGTTTTGGCACATAATTCCATGGAATATGATCAGTGTGTATATTACCATCAGTAACAGAGGTACGGGGAGGGGGAGGGGTGGGAGGAGACAGCTTGTGCAATTGTACCAGAGCAACATAATGAAGGGATACCTCCTTGACCTGCCACACCCCATCCCAACCTACTCTAGCCTTACCTCAGCTCCACCCCGCTTTAGCCTTCTCAAAAATCTAAGTCATCAACTTCCTATGTCTATGTGGATTTTAACCCTCCCTTCTCCCCTGGCCCTTCAGCTTCACACTGCTGCTATTTTACAAAAGTCTGAACCTGGCTAATTTTTGTCTTCCAGACACTATTCACACGGCTCCTTGCTCACATATACTACCCCCTTGCTTATTCACTTACACAGTAAAATGTGTCTTTGTGCAATGGTTAGATTCTGTACTTTTCAACATGTTAAATTTCAGCCATACCTGCTGAATTTTGCCTGGTACACATGAAAGAACTCTGAAAGATCTAAAGCAAATCCGACACATCCACTTAAGATTTACGTGAAATCCACAGTGAAATCCAAAGAGGATTGTGCAGAAACTGCACAATCCACTTTGAGTTTTCAGGGCTGGCCAAAATGTTCAGCAAAAGGTACACTGGGATTTCAAAATCTGTCTGCGTTTGTAGGATTGTTCAATGAAACTTGTTTGAAGAGGTTTGCACATATCCCAGCGGAACAGAGATGGATCATAAGTTTGTAGGTCTTGGGGCAACTAACACTTAGGGTTCCCCCTCCCGCTTCTCAGATGCTACTGGAAAGTAAATAGTTTTACTATCCATCACACAAGGAACAAAATTACATACAACAGTGCAAGTGTTTTAACATTTATACAAGTAGGTATATAACATCTTGTTACTGTTAGTGTTAAAGTATATTGGCAGAAGCATTAATAAACAGTAAACATCAGGATTTCAGTAGCATTTATAAATAGATTTATCATTTTCCTAAGGTTATCAATAGAAATCAAACAAAACAAAACATGGAAAAGAAAATAAGATGATACCTTTTTTATTGGACATAACTTAATACATTTCTTGATTAGCTTTCGAAGGTTGCCCTTCTTCGTCAGATCGGAAATAAGCAAATTTGCTAGCTGACAGTGTATATAAGTGAAAACATTCAAGCATTACTATGACAGTCTGACAGGGTGGGAGGACCTTTGAAGTCAGAATGATTGAATATTTTAACACCCAACAGAAAGGACTTAACAAGGATCTGGGGTTCCTAGCCCATTATAAACCATAAAGCTGTATGTCTCTGTTGATCACCCCACCCCTCACCTATCCACACCCATCCTGTTAGAATATCAGTGATATGCTTTGATGTCCCCATGCATACTTCCTACCCACCCCCATCCTCCCACCCTGTCAGACTGTCATAGTAATGCTTGAATGTTTTCACTTATATACACTGTCAGCTAGCACATTTGCTTATTTCCGATCTGAGGAAGAAGGGCAACCTTCGAAAGCTAATCAAGAAATGTATTAAGTTCTGTCCAATAAAAAAGGTATCATCTTATTTTCTTTTCCATGTTTTATTTTGTTTGATTTCTATTGATAACCTTAAGAGTGGACTAACACGGCTACCACACTCCTCATTTTCCTAAAAAACATAACTATCAGACTGTACAGGTAGGCTGCTTCCCAAAGCCTGCCTTAATAATGAGAAGCCCACCCCCAGACCTTTGAACCCATGGGTGAGGGCCTATTAGGCCAATGTGGGGATCCGGCCCTGAAGCAGAGAGCAGAGTAATTCATTTTTTTCTTAATGTAGACATGTAGCCTCTCTACAAAACATCAGCTGTCAGACACTCGTACCTGCTATCGTCCTCCTGAAGACACGGTTAGCGAAACATGGTCCGTGCAGAGGACAAAAGAAGATCAGATGGCTTTTTTGATTAGAAGTCTTGACTTTTTTGTTGGAATGTAATTGTATTTTTACATGCATTGCCTGTCACCTATTATTTCTCTGTGATTACTCTGTGACCTCTGATGTGAATTACTTAGAGAGGTCACACAGCTATGCAACTTCCTGTGGGGGTTAGACACAGCAGACACAGCAGATGCAGCACATGGAGCACATGGAGCTCATGATCTCTCCTAACCTGAGAGGATCTATGGTGGTGTGAGCATCCATTACCATCTAAGCACATGGAAGGAGCTGATAATACAAATGTATAGTAATATGTATATAAAAGCCTGTCTGATTATAATCTAACTGCAAACTGTGAGTAAACAGATGTTTTGTTACTTCAACTTTAAAGTGACTCAGCAGTGAATTATTCAGGGGTGAATGAGAGAGAGATGAAGAAAGAAATTAACATTTCTAAAGCTGAAGCTGTGTGTACTAAAATCTGCTAATTATTTGCTACAAATAATCCAACAAAAGGGTTATGGGCCCAGGGCCAGGAATTGAAAAAGAAGAGAAATATTACCAGGCAGAAAAAAAGGCCACATTTTTCTCTTAAGTTTTAAAGGAAAGATTCAGTCTGTCTCTCTCTCCCCCCACACAGCAGACAGAAGGCTAAGAAAATGGCTGAGGGAAGAAATTCACCATTGTTCTATTCTCTCAAGGTGCCTAAATTAACTGAGTTTAATTATCAGCAGTGGGAATTAAGATTCATATGTCTCCTTCGAGCAAAAAGATTAGATATATGCTTAGACCAAGACAGAACAGCTGAAAATATGGCTGAATGGGACAATGCAAACTATTATGTGAAGTGCATGCTTTTGGAAGCTCTCTCAGAGAAACAAGCCATATTAGTGGAGGGAAAAGATACACCAAAGGACATTTTATATAAACTGAGAACTATGTATGCAACTACATATGCAAAGCAGCAACCAATTTGGCTGGCAGAGTTGAATGAAACCAAATTAAGGGATAAAAGTAAATGTAATGATCACATTATGTATCTTATGTCTTCATTTCAAAGTTAGAACTTTCTGGAATTCCCATGTGTGATGCATTGAAAAGAGCATTTCTTTTTACCTCACTATCAAAGAAGTTTGATGTTTTTAGGTCTGTAAATGAGGCCATTGAAGGGCAATCTTTTGAACAGGCAACATCAAAACTAAGGCAGGAATGCATAATAAATGATTCTGAGGAGATGTGTTCTCAAAGCAAGTCAGAGAGAAATGAAACAAATTTCTTGGCAAAGAACAGAGGAAGGCGGAGCTATGGGAAAACTCCACCCAAGGGCAAGCTGATTTGCTACTCATGTGGAAAGGAGGGACATGTATCTAAATGGTGTAAGGAAACACAAAACACTCCCTCTAGCTCACCTAAGCCAATGGAACTAAAGAATTTTCAAACCAGGAAATGTATGAAGGACAAAGATAAACACAAGGGCTTTCTAATGGCAGAAAAATCTTTGACTATGGTAAATAATAATTCAAATGAAAGTACTTGGATTTTGGATTCAGGGAGCACATGCCATTTAACCAATTGTAAAGATTTCTTTCAGGAAATGTGTCCAGAGGAAGGTATTCTTAAAACTGCAAACGCAGGGACTGCTAAGATCCAAGCAAAAGGTATTGGATTCTTAAAATGCAAAGTGTCTAATGAAGTTAAAGAAATTCCTGTAAGTGATGTCTTGTATATTCCCCAAGCAGTTTGCAATATGCTTAGTGTATCTACATTAGATAAGAAGGGATTTGTGATTCATTTTGAAAACAGTAAGTGCACAATCTCTAAAAATGATGAAGTGTATGCTGAAGCTTTTATGCATAATGATGTTTATAAACTGAGCATTTCAGGTGAAGCCTCACATATGGCGCAAGTAAGGAAGAATGATGGTAAATGTAGTCTGGAAATCTGGCATCGCCGCCTGGGACATCGTGATTGTAAGGTGATCCAGGATCTTTACAGTAAGCAACTGGCCACCGGCATTCAGATAAGTGCAGATGCTGGTAAAATGGAGAAATGCATAGACTGTGTTACTCAAAAAGGTGTGAGACCCTCATTTCCTGCATACACAGGAAATAGGAGTAATAAAGTGCTGGACTTAATACACAGTGACTTATGTGGACCGTTTAATATCCCATCATTGGGAAATAACAGATTTGTGCTAATATTCTTGGATGATTTCTCTAGATATTGTGTGGCCTATTTGCTGAAAGAGAAAAGTCAAGTCACAGACATGCTGAAGAAATACGTAGCCATGGTGAGCAATAAATTTGAAAGAAAACCAAAGGTTCTTCAGACCGACAATGGTGGTGAGTTCACTTCACAAAGCATGCGCACATTTCTAGAACAAGAAGGCATTCAACATATCACAACAGTAGCTTATACACCAGAGCAAAATTCTGTTGCAGAGAGAAAATTTAGGTCACTTGTGGAAATGACCAGATGTATGCTGTCAGATAGCAATCTCCCTAAAAGACTATGGGGGGAAGCAATTCTCACAGCAGTGTACCTACAAAACAGAATGCCAACTAAAGGCGCTGAGCGCACACCACATGAGACATGGCATGGTAGGAAGCCAAACCTGTCACACATAAGGACATTTGGAAGTACAGCATATGCTCATATACCAAAGCAAAGAAGGCATAAGCTGGATTCCACAACAGAAAGGGGCATTTTAGTTGGCTATGCTCCAGGACACAAAGGATATAGAATTTTGAATCTGAAAACTGGCATTGTTGGCATAAGACATGTTACATATTTTGATGAAAACAAAAGGGTTGATAAAGGCTGGATTATCCCAGATGAGCCTTATCATCCAGAATATGAAACTAGAACAATAATAGACATGCCAGTGTATATAAATGCCATACCAAGGCAGATGTCTGAAAGCAACTCACCTGTATCTAACGAGGAACAGGCAGAGGAAGCAGACACAGAAAGGATCATTGAAGAAGACAGTACAGTTGGAGAAGGGGAATCAATTGGAGAAGGACTCTCAGATTTAGAGGATGCGGAAAGGTCAGACCAACCTGTTGTCAGACGCTCATCCAGGGAAAACAAAGGTGTTCCACCCCCAAGACTGTCTTACCTAACAAAGTCAGCAGAAGCTCAAGAGCCCTTAACATGGGATGAGATTGAGAAAATGTCAGCAGAAGAAGCTGCTGAATGGCATAAAGCTGCACAAGAAGAAATTGATGCATTGGATAAAAATAATACTTGGATTCTTACAAAATTACCTCCTGGCAAGAAAGCTATAGGATGCAAATGGGTATTCAAGTTAAAAAGGAATGCACAAGGAAAAGTGGAAAGGTATAAAGCCAGATTAGTCGCAAAGGGATATCTTCAAAAATATGGAGAAGATTTTGATGAAGTGTTTGCACCTGTAGTGAAACACACGACAATTAGAACACTTCTGAGCATTGCAGTCTCAAAAGGCATGCAAGTCAACCACATTGATGTGAAAACAGCATTTCTTCACGGAGATATAACTGAAGACTTGTACATGGAACAGCCAACAGGTTTCATAAATACAAAACAAAGACAGCTAGTGTGTAAATTAAACAAAGGTCTTTATGGATTAAAGCAAAGTGCAAAATGTTGGAATGAAAAATTGCATGAAATATTGACAAATTTGGGATTTGAGCAAGGTGAAGCAGATAAATGCTTGTACACTAGGTGCAGAAATGGACAATATGCATACATTTTAGCTTTTGTTGATGATCTGCTCATTGCAAGCAAAAGTGAGCAAGAGTACAAGGACATTGTAAAATATTTAAACCACAATGTTGAGATAAAAGAACTTGGTAATGTGTCATACTATCTTGGTATAGAAATTGAGAAACAAAATGATGGTTCTTATCTTCTAAGCCAGAAGCAGAAAATAAATGAGCTTATTGAAAGTTTAGGTATGCAAGATGCCCAAGTTGTAAGCACTCCCATGATCACTGATTTTCTGAAGGATGAAACAGTAAGAGAACCTTTACCAGATAACATCCAATATAGATCAGCCATAGGTAAGCTTTTATATCTAGCTACCACATACAGGGCTGATATAGCAAATGCAGTAGGAATTTTGAGCAGAAGGGTCAGCTCACCTACCAAATCAGATTGGACTGCAGTTAAAAGGATGGTAAGGTATTTAAAGGGTACCATTGATTGTAAATTAAAGATTTCAGCCAATAGTAATCCAAAACTAATATGTTACTGTGATTCAGATTGGGCAGGGGATCATTCTGATTATAAATCCACAAGTGGATATGTGTTTATGTATGGAAATGTACAAATTTCATGGGCCAGTCATAAACAAAGTATTGTGAGTTTGTCTTCTACAGAAGCTGAATATGTGGCTGTATCGGAAGCGTGCAGAGAACTGATGTGGATTGAAAAACTTTTGCTGGATTTTGGAATAGCTGAAAAGAGACCAATCCAGATAATGGAAGATAATCAGAGCTGCATCCGACTGTCACAGAATGACAAGGTTCAGTCACGCACCAAGCACATCGCAACGAAATACCACAACGTGCGAGAGTTGGCGAAAGAAGGGGTCATCAGTCTACACTATTGTCACACCAGTGAGATGACAGCTGACATCATGACCAAACCGTTACCCAGAGAACATTTTGTGAATCTGCGTATAAAGCTTGGACTTTGTATGAATAAATAATTGCATGACAGTTATGCATGAGAAGGGGTTTGTTGGAATGTAATTGTATTTTTACATGCATTGCCTGTCACCTATTATTTCTCTGTGATTACTCTGTGACCTCTGATGTGAATTACTTAGAGAGGTCACACAGCTATGCAACTTCCTGTGGGGGTTAGACACAGCAGACACAGCAGATGCAGCACATGGAGCACATGGAGCTCATGATCTCTCCTAACCTGAGAGGATCTATGGTGGTGTGAGCATCCATTACCATCTAAGCACATGGAAGGAGCTGATAATACAAATGTATAGTAATATGTATATAAAAGCCTGTCTGATTATAATCTAACTGCAAACTGTGAGTAAACAGATGTTTTGTTACTTCAACTTTAAAGTGACTCAGCAGTGAATTATTCAGGGGTGAATGAGAGAGAGATGAAGAAAGAAATTAACATTTCTAAAGCTGAAGCTGTGTGTACTAAAATCTGCTAATTATTTGCTACAAATAATCCAACATTTTTAACACAGGGTGAAGGGGGATTTCACTGATTTGATGGCGTTTCATTGATCCAGATACTGGCATAGAACATCTATGACAACTGTCTCAACTACTATCCAGCTCATTTTTGAAAAAGAAGGGCGCCCATCGTTTGACACAAATCGGGAGATGGGCACTCTTTTTGGGCATCCCCAACTGCTTTCTGTCGCCGGGACGGCCGAAGTTCCCGGGGGCTTGTTGGAAGGGTAGCGAAGGCGGGACAGGGGCATGCCGGGGTGTGGTTAAGAGATGGCCGGTTGCAGCTGATAATGGAAAAAAATGGGCGTCCCTGGCGAGAATTTGGTCCTCTTTTCTTGGTCCCTTTTTTTTTAGGTCCAAGTCACAAAAAAGTGCCTGAACTGCCCAGATAGCCACCAGAGGGAATTGGGGATCATCTCCCCTGACTCCCCCAGTGGTCACTAACCCCCTCCCACCCTCAAAAAAATAACTTTAAGAACTCTATGCCAGCCTCAAATGTCATACTCCGGTCCATAACAGCAGTATGCAGGACTTGGCAAATTGGTCCGAGGTGTATAGCTCCCTTACCTTGGGTGCTGAGCCCCAACCCCCCCCCCCCCGAAAACCCACTCCCCACAACTATACACCACTACCATAGCCATAAGGGGTGAAGTGGAGCACCTACATGTGGGTACAGTGGGTTTCTGGTGGGTTTTGAAGGGCTCCCATTTATCATCACAAGTGTAACAGGTAGGAGGGGGATGGGCCTGGGTCCGCCTGCCTGAAGTGCACTGCATCCACTAAAACTGCTCCAGGGACTGCATACTGCTGTGATGGACCTGAGCATGACATTTGAGGGTGGCATAGAGGCTGGCTCAAAATATTTTTAAAGATATTTTTGAGGGTGGGAGGGGGTTAGTGACTACTGGAGGAGTAAGGGGAGGTCATCCCCGATTCTCTCCGGTGGTCATCTGGTCAGTTCAGGCACCTTTTTGTGCCTTGGTCGTAAGAAAAACAGGACCAGGTAAAGTCGTCCAAGTGCTCGTCAGGGACACCCTTTTTTTTCCATTATGGGTCGAGGACGTCCATGTGTTACGTACGCCTAAGTCCCACCTTCACTATGCCTCCGACACGCCCCCATGAACTTTGGTCATCCCTGCAACGGAAAGCAGTTGGGAACGCCCAAAATCGGCTTTCAATTATACCGATTTGGGCGACCCTGTGAGAAGGACTCCCATCTTCCGATTTGTGTCGAAAGGTGGGTGTCCTTCTCTTTCGAAAATGAGCCTGATAGTCTACAAAAATCACTCAGGACCTATTGAGCTAATCTACTTTACCATAACACCACTAATGTTTTACAGAAGTAACACAAGAACCCTACCTAGGAATGTGCAACACAGTAAATACCGTATTCAGACCTAGAACATCAATATGCTTATAAACAGAAGAAACAGATGCTTAAATAGAAACTTCATGCAAACAGACTACCTGACCTTGGTCACTGAACAAAAGCAGACCCTTGCTAGGTACAGAATAAGTGAGCACAAAGTTAAAATATGAATACATAGACAAAAATTAAAATTTAACCCTAAGAAGTCACACTCTGCAAGCAGTGCATCACTAGAAAAAGAGCGATAAAAATGGCACTCTACAAAATAAAAAGAAAGCAGTGTGAATTTACTGTAAATTTGACATTTTCTGCTCACTGAATTTAAAGTTAAAATTCTTTCTACCTTTTTTGTCCGGTTGTTTTGTTTTTTCCAATTATGTTTGTCTGAGTCTCCAATTTCTGCATTCCTCTGTCTTTTCTTAACTTTCATTACAAGATCTCCAGTCCATCTACCACTTTTTCTCTCCTTTCCTGTCTCTTCTCTGCATTTATATTTGCCCATTTAAATTTTATCTTTATTCTCCCTTTCTCTCACCTCTAGTAATTAGTCTCCTCCTTTTCATGACTCATTTATCCAGGGCCGCCAAGAGGGGGGAGGGGCAGAGGGGGGAAATTCCCTGTGCCCGGGCCTCTAAGGGAGGGTCCAGTGCTGGGGTCTCTTTTTCTCCCCCCCTGCTCCTGACGGGACCCGAGTGATCGCATCCTGGCAGGAGCGGGACAGAGAAAACAAACTCCAGCTCCGGGCCCCCTTTGGAGGCGGTGGAGAACCCGGAGTTTCCTCCAGCGCTCCTCTTCTGCCCATTGCTGAGTGGCTGCTTTTCCTCTCAGGTGCGCATGCTCGGTTTTGAAACCGAGCATGCCCTGAGAGGAAAAGCAGCCGCAGAGGCAGTCAGTCAGCGCTGGAGGAAGACGTCTTCTGCTGGCAGGGCCTCAGGATCCCCGCCAGCCAAGGTATTTCAATTCAATCCTGTTGAGGCAGGGGTGTGCTGGTAAATTGTTAACAGGGGGCTCTCTCTCGCCAGCAAAGTAAAAGAGAATTCAGGAGGGGCCCAAGCCCGCATTTTGGGATCCATTTGTTAAAGTAGCCATGGAGAACCGGCTCCCAAAATTCTTAAAAACTTAACAAACGGCTCTCAAGAGCCTGTGAGAGCCTGCTCCAGCACACCACTGTGTTGAGGCAGCAATTGAGGGGGGGAGCGGCAGCGATTGGAGGGGGGACGGCAGCTGCCCTGCCCCGGACCCGGTTCAATGTCATGGTGGCCCTGCATTTATCCACTGGTTTTCCCATTTCTTTCTCCAACACTCCCATTGATCCCTCTATCCCTCTCCTTTCCCAGACTCCTGCCCCTTCCCATCTATCTATCCTACAGACCCATTCTTCTGTTACCCTGTACCCCATCTCTTTAGCCACATTTATGCCATCCCGTTGATATAACTGAATTCTATTATTCTGTCTCGCTGTATTTTCAAATGTAAACCACATTTATTTATTTAGATTTTGCTCACACCTTTTTCAGTAGTAGCTCAAGATGAGTTACATTCAGGCACACTGGATATTTCGAGGGCTCACAATCTAGGTTTGTACCTGAGGAATGGAGGGTTAAGTGACTTGCCCAAGATCCCAAGGAGCAGCAGTGGGATTTGAACCATCCACCTCTAGATTGCAAGACCGATGCTCTAACCACTAGGCCACTTCTCTACTCATTGAGCCTGAGTTTGCTTGGGATAATGTGGGATATAAATGTAAGAAAACCAAATCCTTTATACTCCACCTTTTAAGACACTGCCTATCCAGCTGGATGGTGATGGCACAAGAAAAGCAAGTTTGGTCCAGTGAAGACTAACTTAAAATAACCTCTTCTTTAGCTGGGCTCTAATATTACCATATTGAAAATGTGATCATATCATGCTTCTGTGGTTTTGTTCCACTAATAATTAAACATTTAACAGGCTTTCTTGAAAGAATTATATAAGCTTTGGATGCATGACTCGGAACAAAAACAATTCCTCATGTACAGACACAAAACAACATTTTAGGGTGGATAGGTTTCACAATGAGCTCCTTTTATTGCTGAGCAGATAGAGGTATGAGTTTTCAGTTTTGGCACAGTATAAGTTATCACAAGAACAAAATATAAGAAAACCAATGGACTGCATTAGGGGCTTATAGCCCATTTATGTTTAAACAAAAGAGATCTGCATGAAACAAAATATTTATTTTGACTTATAAAACCACTTGTCCCTGAAATATGCTCAAAACAGAATAATCCATCTGTGTATCTAAAATGTAAACTACTAGAAAACAGATAAAGTGAAGATGTGATTCCATGTGCCCCAGTGAAAGGAGAGTTTAATTTTACTTCCATTTAATTTCAATATATTCCAGGCTTCCCAAGGCAGATTACAACAACAGTTAGATGAACCCATCAGGAAATAGAGCATCCTCACTGACATTTGCCATCTGTATTGTATAGAACAGTGTAGCAAAATGAGCACAAGATAACTGCTGTTTCTGTACCAGCTACAATAAATTTTTAAGCTGTTTTAGTGATATTCAATTTTTTTTTTATTTCATGATATTTATATCTACATATGGAAAGCTTTCAAATAAATTAAAAAGCTGTGAAATAAGTAAAAAAAAATCTTTTGACCCCTCCCCCCCCAACACACACACTTTTAAAGGCACGCCCTATCCAAGTGGAACAGGTTTTGACTTTTTACAGATGGACCACACATAGGCAGTCTGTTATAATCTTTTGCTATTGTTTCGGGTGAGCAAAAATGGTGGCAATGTTCGCCTACTGGCTTCAGCCCATATAATGGGATCGATAGGCTCACGCCGTCTCCTGTTATCAATCTAACCTCCTTTCTCCCCTCCCCCCATTGCTCCCGGTCTCGTCCCTGCCATTGCTCCCGTCTCTCTCCCTGCCCCCGCATTTCTCCTGTCTCCCTCCAAAGCCCCCACAACCAGCATGCAACTATTTTCCATCCTTTCCTCTAGCTTCCATCAATGCCTGCTGCAGTGATAATTACAAAGCAGAGCACGGGGGGGGGGGGGGGGGGGGGGGGGGAGATTGTGGCGCCCTGCAGTCTGCACACTAAGACTACTTTCTACATCCTGCAGGCTGGCCCTGCCTCCTCAGACACAACTTCCTTTTTCAGAGTAAGTGGGGCTGGCTGGAAGGAAGCAGCTGCAACGTGGGGAGAGAGCCGCGGTCTCCCGTGGATGTCAGCTTTGTAATTTTCATTGGGGGCTGGCATTGGTGGCAGCTGGACGAAAAGATGGCAAGCTTCGGTATGCTGGCTGGTGAGCTTAGAGTGGGGGAGAGGGTAAGGCATCAGGTGACCAAAGTTGTATACCAGGCACCTATGCTGTAAACTGGATTGGGGAGGCCTGAGCCCTCGAGGCCCCCATAGCTATGCCCCTGCGGAGCACACAAGGGCCCTATTACTAAGCCACATAGGAGCCTTTGCGCGCCCAATACGCATCAATTCGGAGTTACTACCCAGCTACCACGTGACCCATGTGGTAATTTCATTTTTTACTCCTGTCTGCTAAACGTGCCAGAAAATATATTTTATTTTCTGTTGCGTGGAAAAAATCAGGAGGTAACTCCGACTTGACACACATAGGCAATTACCGCTCGGTTAATGCGAGAGACCTTACCGCTAAGTCAATGGCTGACGGTAAGGTCTCAGACCCAAAATGGATGCGGTCAATTTTAATTCTGCCACACATCCGTTTTCGGCAAAAATTTTAAAAAGGCCCTTTTTTACAAGTACTCTGAAAAATGATTGTGCGTGTGTCCATAACACGTACCTACACTACCGCAGCCAATTTTTCAGCGCGCCTTAGTAAAAGGACCCCACAGTTTCCCGCGATTGAAAATAATTTTCTATTTTCTACCACAGGGGGCGTTTCCGATGTTAATTGGCAGCACAGCCACATTGTCATGTGCTCCCTGATTACTGCACAAGTAGCGCATGAGCCCTAACGGCGAAGTAACTAAGTGGTGGTAAGGGCTCAGGTAGTAAATATTAAAAGCAGGAAGCTGGCAAAAGAATCGGTTGGGCCGCTGGATGACCGAAGGGTAAAAGGGGCAATCAAAGAAGACAAAGACGTAGCAGAGAAAAATTTGGGTGGGATACCGGTGTCGGAAATGGTATTTCAAGCGGACAAGTTGGAGAAACTTACTCACTTCACGGTAAACCTGGAGGACGTAATGGGGCAGTTCAGCAAACTGAAGAGTAGCAAATCTCCTGGACCGGATGGTATTCATCCTAGAATACTGATAGAACTGAAAAATGAGCTTGCAGTGCTACTGTTAGTGATATGCAATTTATCCTCAAAATCGAACGTGGTACCGGAAGATTGGAGGGTGGCCAATGTAACGCCAATTTTCAAAAAAGGTTCCAGGGGAGATCCGGGAAATTATAGAACGGTGAGTCTGACGTCGGTGCCGGGGAAAATGGTAGAGGCTATTATTAAAAACAAAATTACAGAGCACATCCAAGGACATGGATTACTGAGACCAAGTCAGCATGGCTTTTGTGTGGGGAAATCTTGACTGACCAGTTTACTTCAGTTCTTTGAAGGAGTGAACAAACATGTAGAAAAAAGGGGAGCCGGTTGATATTGTGTATCTGGATTTTTCAAAAGGCGTTTGACAAGGTACCTCATGAAAGGCTACAGAGGAAACTGGAGGGTCATGGGATAGGAGGAAATGTCTTATTGTGGATTAAAAAACTGGTTGAAGGATAGGAAATGGGCAGTATTCACAATGGAGAAGGGTAGTTAGTGGGGTTCCACAGGGGTCTGTGCTAGGACCGCTGCTTTTTAATATATTTATAAATGATTTAGAGATGGGAGTAACTAGTGAGGTAATTAAATTTGATGATGACACAAAGTTATTCAAAGTCGTTAACTCGCGACAGGATTGTGAAAAATTACAAGAGGACCTTACGAGACTGGGCGGCTAAATGGCAGATGACATTTAATGTGAGCAAGTGCAAGGTGATGCATGTGGGAAAAAAGAACCCGAATTATAGCTACGTCATGCAAGGTTCCATGTTAGGAGTTACGGACCAAGAAAGGGATCTGGGTGTCGTCGTCGTCGATAATACACTGAAACCTTCTGCTCAGTGTGCTGCTGCGGCTAGGAAAGCGAATAGAATGTTGGGTATTATTAGGAAAGGTATGGAAAACAGGTGTGAGGATGTTATAATGCCGTTGTATCGCTCCATGGTGCGACTGCACCTTGAGTATTGTGTTCAATTCTGGTCGCCGCATCTCAAGAAAGATATAGTAGAATTGGAAAAGGTGCAGCGAAGGGCGACTAAAATGATAGCAGGGATGGGACGACTTCCCTATGAAGAAAGACTAAGGAGGCTAGGGCTTTTCAGCTTGGAGAAGAGACGGCTGAGGGGAGACATGATAGAGGTATATAAAATAATGAGTGGAATGGAGCAGGTGGATGTGAAGCGTCTGTTCACGCTTTCCAAAAATACTAGGACTAGGGGGCATGCTATGAAACTACAGTGTAGTAAATTTAAAGCAAATTGGAGAAAATATTTCTTCACCCAACGTATAATTAAACTCTGGAATTCGTTGCCGGAGGACATGGTGAAGGCGGTTAGCTTGGCAGAGTTTAAAAAGTGGTTAGACGGTTTCCTAAAGGACAAGTCCATAAACCGCTACTAAATGGACTTGGGAAAAATCCACAATTCCAGGAATAACATGCATAGAATGTTTGTACGTTTGGGAAGCTGCCGGGTGCCCTTGGCCTGGATTGGCCGCTGTTGTGGATAGGATGCTGGGCTCGATGGACCCTTGGTCTTTTCCCAGTGTGGCATTACTTATGTACTAAATAGCCACGCTCTACTTTTGATATTTTACCCACGCAGACCACTTTTTACCATAGCTTAGTAAATAGTCAAGTAAAAGACCAAATAAAGTTTGATAAACAAGTAGATGTAGTTTAAAGGTAACTCTTGCATTGTCCTGTTTGCACCCCCTGAATGCCAGCCTTGGCCTTAACACCGTGTTTTTCCTTTCCTTTCCATTGTATTCCTTTCCTAATTAGTAAGCCTTATATTTTCTTGCTTGTATCCCTGGCTTAACCTAACTGAAAGATCCAATTCTACTTTCATTTAGAAAAGGAATCAATTAACTTTAGCAAGAGATTTATGTGCATAGAGTTAAGGTTTTAATAAGAGATCCACATTCTCTGAACTATTAAGTTTCATTTCTATTTCATTATTCCTGCTTACCCCTCCTTCCCCCAATTAAACCGTATCCTCTCAAAAGAACATCTTGCAAAATACTTAAAACTGATAAACATCTCATTAGAACTATTAGTTAACTGTGAAAATGGGATTGAAATTACCTGTGCTGTGAATCAAATAACCTTTGTCAGTGACAGGATACATTTCAATTGCTGTCTTTAAAAGGCATCATGCAGTGACATGCTGAAAAATGGATTGAAGTTAGCCTTCCCTTCAATCATTTAGAAACCTTGAATGTCTATCCTCATATGACTTTCCATTTCTCTTCTAAGAATACTTGCCTTCACTTTTTTTTTAATGTTCTCTGCTTCCTGATATTAATATATATAGTTTTTATTTATTGATTGACTAGTCGTAAAGCCCGTTAAAACGGGCGACATTTTTGTTGTGAAAAATGTATTGAAATTGCCAAAGCAAGAAATGAGAGTTCCTCGGAGTGTGTATGTTTGAGAGAGTGTGTGTGAGAGAGAGTGAATGTGCGAGCGTGTGTGACAGAGAGAGAGAGAGAGAGAGACTGGATGCGAGTGTGTTTGTGAGACAGAGAGTGTGTGTGAGAATGAGTGTGTGCGAATGCGTATGTGAGATTCAGTGAGTGTGTGAGAGAGAGCGTGTTTCACACAGATACAGTGTGTGTGACAGAGTGTGTAAGACAGAGAGAGTGTGAGAGTATGTGTGCGATACACAGACTCTCTGTGAGACCGAGAGTGTATGAGACAGAGAGAGTGTGTGAGAGTGACTGTGACACATAGTGAGTGAATGTGATAGAATGTGAGAGACAGTGTGTGAGAGTGAGAGAAAAACACTGACTATGAGAGAGAGTGTGTGAGTGTGTGCGTGACAGAGATACCTCCTCCCCTACCTCCCTCTCTGGTGTGAGGACCTCCCTCTCCCCCCTCCCCCTCCCTCTGTCAGGACCTCCCTCTCTAGTGTCAGGACCCCTCCCTCTCTCTGGTGTCAGCACCCCCCCATGCCCCCCTGGTGTCAGGACCTTCTTCTTTCCCTCCCTCTCTGGTGTCAGGACTCCTCCCTCTCTCTGGTGTCAGGACCCCCCCACCCTCCTCCTCTCTGGTGTCAGGACCCCTTCCTTCCCTCCCTCCCTCCCTCCCTCTCTGGTGTCAGGACCCCTCTCTCTCTGTGGTGTCAGGACCCCTCCCTCCTTCCCTTCCTCTCAATTTATGCCCTCACTCTCTAGCGTCGCCCAATGCATCAAACATGGCACTGCTGCTGAGCTCCGATGCGCGGGAAAGTTCTGGGCTTGCCGAAGCCACCACACATCAAAGCAACTCGCGCCACACACTCCCGCTGCATTCTGCTTGCCGCAACGGGAGCAACGCTTCACCGGGGCGCAGAACAGCGTGCCAGCGTGAGAGGTTCTGGGTGCATTTTATCAGCGGCAGCGAAGTGGGTGTAGTCGGGAGAGAGCTGTAAGAACTGCTCGTACTTTCCCCGCATATCCCCGCAGCAGGTATGGAGGCACGGGAGAGAGGTGTGACATTCTGCGCGGCACGTCGGTCACTCTTCATTTATATAGTAGGATACAACTTATACCCTGTTTATCCCAAAGTTGTTCACAGCATAACATACACAATAATATAGAACACATACACCACAAATGCAACAGAATCTACATAAACCTCTTAAAAATAACAGCTAATAACTACTGGCCCCCAAATGCATCACATGGAGAAAACTGAACAAAAAAAAAAATCAGTTTTCAAAATCTTCTTAAATTGTCCTGCATTCGCACAAAGGCACAAGTAGCCAGGCAAGGTATTCCATAAAACCGGACCCATATCTGAAAAAGTTGCAGCTCTCGTGAAGGGTCTAATGTTTGCCAATTAAAATTCAATGCAAGGAAGTGCAAAGTGATGCACTTAGGGAGTAGAAATCCATGGGAGACATATGTGTTAGGCAGTGAGAATCTGAGTGGAGGAGTGGCCTAGTGGTAGGGTGGTGGACTTTGGTCCTGGGGAACTGAGGAACTGAGTTGGATTCCCACTTCAGGCACAGGCAGCTCCTTGTGACTCTGGGCAAGTCACTTAACCCTCCATTGCCCGCATGTAAGCCGCATTGAGCCTGCTATGAGTGGGAAAGCGCGGGGTACAAATGTAACAAAAATAAAAAAATAAAATAAAAATACGCACAGACAGGGAAGAGGGATCTTGGGGTGATAGTATCTGAGGATCTGAAGGTGACAAAACAGTGTGACAAGGCGGTGGCTGTAGCCAGAAGGATGCTAGGCTGTATGCAGAGAGGTGTAACCAGCAGAAGAAAGGAAGTGTTGATGCCCCTGTACAAGTCCTTGATGAGGCCTCACCTGGAGTATTTGTCTCAGTTTTGGAGGCCGTATCTTGCTAAGAATATAAAAAAAAGACGTGAAGTGATGCAAAGAAAAGCTACAAAAATGGTGTGGGATTTGAATTACAAGACGTACGAGGAAAGACTAATTGACCTGAACATGTATATCCTGGAGGAAAGGAGATACAGGGGTGATATGAAAAGACGTTCAAATATTTGAAAGGTATTAATCTGCAAACAAACCTTTTCCGGAGACGGGAAGACGGTAGAACATGAATTGAGGTTGAAGGAGGAGTGGCCTAGTGGTTAGGGTGGTGGTTAGGGTGGTGGACTTTGGTCCTGGGGAACTGAGGAACTGAGTTTGATTCCCACTTCAGGCACAGGCAGCTCCTTGTGACTCTGGGCAAGTCACTTAACCCTCCATTGCCCCATGTAAGCCGCATTGAGCCTGCCATGAGTGGGAAAGCGCGGGGTACAAATGTAACAAACAAAAAAAAAAAAGGGGGGGGGCAGACTCAGAAAGAAAAGTCAAGAAGTATTTTGTCATGGAGAGAGTGGTGGATACTTGGAATGCCCTGCTGTGGGAGGTGGTGGAGATGAAAATGGTAACGGAATTAAAAAATGCATGGGCTAAACACAAAGGAGTCCTGTTCAGAAGGAATGGATCCACAGAAGCTCAGCAGAGATTGGGTGGCAACACCGGTAATTGGGAAGCAAAGCTAGTGCTGGGCAGAGTTCTACAGTCTGTGCCCTGAAAATTGCAAGGACAAATCAAGGTCAGGTATACATATAAAGTAGTACATACAATGAGTTTTTCTTGTTGGGCAGACTGGATGGACCATAGAGGTCTTTATCTGCCATCATCTGCTTATTTTCGAAAGAGAAGGGCGCCCATCTTTCGACACAAATCGTAAGATGGGCGTCCTTCTCACAGGGTCGCCCAAATCGGCATAATCGAAAGCCGATTTTGGGCGTCCTCAACTGCTTTCCGTCGTGGGGACAACCAAAGTTCACAGGGGCATGTCAGAAGCATAGCGAAGGTGGGACTGGGGCATGCTTAACACATGGGCATCCTCGGCCAATAATGGAAAAAAGAAGGGCGTCCCTGACGAACACTTGGGCGACTACTTGGTCCTTTTTGTTTTTACGACCAAGCACAAAAATGTGCCCTAAATGACCAGATGACCACCGGAGGGAATGAGGGATGACCTCCCATTACTCCCCCAGTGGTCACTAACCCCCTCCAACCTTAAAAAAAATGTTTTAAATATTTTTTGCCAGCCCCTATGCCAGCCTCAAAGATCATACCCAGCTCCATGACAACAGTATGCAGGTCCCTGGAGCAGTTTTAGTGGGTACTGCAGTGCACTTCAGGCAGGCGAAACCAGGCCCATCTCCCCTTACCTGTTACACTTGTGGAAGAAACAGCGAGCCCTCCAAAACCCACCAGAAACCCACTGTACCCACATGTAGGTGCCCCCCTTCATCCCTAAGGGCTATGGTAGTGGTTTACAATTGTGGGGAGTGGGTTTTTTTTTTGGGGGGGGGTTGGGGGGCTCAGCACACAAGGTAAGGGAGTTATGCACCTGGGAGCTTTTTCTGAAGTCCACTGCAGTGCCACCTAGGGTGCCCGGTTGGTGTCCTGGCATGTGAGGGGGACCAGTGCACTTTGAATGCTGGCTCCTCCCACGACCAAAGGGCTTGGATTTGGTCGTTTCTGAGATAGGCGTCCTCGGTTTCCATTATCACCGAAAATCGGGGACGACCATCTCTAAGGTTGACCTAAATGTTGAGATTTGGGCGTCCCTGACCGTATTATTGAAACGAAAGATGGCCGCCCATCTTATTTCGATAATATGGGTTTCCCCGCCCCTTCACGGGGACATCCTGCAAGGACATCCTCAGGAAAACTTGGGCGCCCTGTTCGATTATGCCCCACCAACAAATCAGTCACTAATTTCTTCACCGAATCAGATCTTAAACCCCTAGCAGATATAAATAATTTTATCACAGATTGTAAATACCATGGGACATTCCTATAAACAGTCTGATGAAACAAACATAATACTTTAAACTGTATCCTAAAACACACAGGTATCCAATGTTGCTGCTTCAAAATGAGAGTCATTTGATCCCACTTGAAAGTACCTACAAGCACCCTCGCAGCTGCATTGTGCAGCACCTTCAAGGCTTTAACTCTAGCATTAGAGACCCCCCCCCCCCCCCCAAGTGAAAAGAGTTACAGTAGTCCACCCTTGATATGACCATACTTTGCACAATATTTCGGAAATCAGAAAAAGTCAACTTCGGCTTCAATTGATACAACAAATTTAACTGAGCAAAAGATGCTCGGACCACATTACCAATCTGAGTTTGCATAGTTAATTGGACATCCAACACAACACCCAACAACTTCATTTCACTCTTTACAGGCATTTCCACACCACATACCTGTACTGTCTGGGGCCACCTTTCATCCACCATTCTCTCCACATCCATTATCTTAGTTTTCTCCAAATTTAAAGCAAGCGTATTCACCACCGTCCAATCACCTATCACTTTCATATGAGCTGAAATCTGAGCTGACAAATCAGATCTCCATACCATTATGTGGAAAAAAAAAACTGCACATCGTCAGCATAAAGGCCTTATTCACCCCCCAGCCATTCAAACACCTGACACAACGGCACCAAATAAACATTAAACAACAGGGCAAAAAAAGCCGACCCCTGCTGGATGCCTCTTTTAACCTCAACAGGTTCAGAATATTTTCCCCAAGGCGAACCTGCATAACACGTCAAGACAAATAGGAGGAAAACCACTCGTACACTTTAACATCCACCCCTAAATGTCTCAATCTAAACAACAGCAAGCGAAGAAGTATATAATAACCCAGAATGAAAAATTGAACAATACAACATGGATTACTTAGTTAAACAGCTTCATAATGGAGTCCTTTTACCAAGCTGCGGGAAAAAGGGCCCTGCGCTAGCGGCAGGGGACATTTTTCCAGTGCGTCAGGGCCCTTTATACCGCAGTGGGTAAAAAAGCCCCCCGGACACACATGGCCACATGGTAAGAGAACTCTTACCGCGTGGCCATGCGGCTGGGAGCCCTTACCGCCACCCATTGAGGTGGTGATAAGGGCTCCCATGCTAACCCACTGGTAATCGGGCAGTCTGCGGTGGCGATGATTGATTACCGCTAGGTTATCACTGCGCAAGCCATTTCCGGGGGTTTTCTTTTTCTCCCAGAAATGGTGCACACTCAAGGCAGGACTACTTCCAGTGGCCGTGTTGGGCTGGCAGTAGTCCCGGAAGAGCAAGCAGTAAGCTCTGTAAAAGGGCCCCAATTAGTTTTAAACTGCTAAAAACAGATGTCAGCCAAGAGATGCAGAACTTATGAATGGTTCTACATTTAATCACATTCTTAAATGCCTAATATAGGGCTCCTTTTACAAAGCGTGTGCTAAAAATAAGTGTGCGCTAAATCATAGGGATGCCCATATATTCCTTTGGGCATTTCTAGCATTAAGCATGTGCTAATCAGCACCAGGGACGTAGCTATGGGGGGCCATGGGGGCCTGGGCCCCCGCAAGTTTCGTCCAGGCCCCTGGTTTGGCAAGCGGGGGTCCCCAACCCCCGCCAGCCGAACCCTTCTTCAGCACTGGTCTCCGGCGACTCAGCCGCGTTTGTTGCCCTGCTCTTCTTTCTTCTTGCTCCTCTGGTGCACACTGATGCTAAGACCGGCGCTGAAGAAGGCTTCGGCTGGCGGGGGTTGGGGACCCCCACCAGCAAAAGTATTTGTTTGTGAGGCGAGGTGGGCGAGATGAGGCGGGTAGGCGGGCGGATGGGGGGAGGCGAGTCGAAGCAGGCAGGCAGGCGGGTGGATGGGGGGCGAGGAGGCTAGGCGGTGGGAGGGGCGGTGGGGGGCGGCACTCAAAATGTGCCCCCAACCTCGGGCTCTAGCCTCCTCCCACTATAAGGTCTGGCTACGCCCCTGATCAGCACGCGCTAAAAATGCTATCACATCTTTGCAAAAGACCTCTAT
Source organism: Microcaecilia unicolor (assembly GCF_901765095.1). Lineage (NCBI taxonomy): Eukaryota > Metazoa > Chordata > Amphibia > Gymnophiona > Siphonopidae > Microcaecilia > Microcaecilia unicolor. The sequence continues at coordinate 37,727,051 of NC_044033.1, read as the reverse complement.
AGGGGCCCTTTTACTAAGCTATGATGGGAGGAGGCAGACATAACTGCCGCAGAATGTGCTGAGGTGTCCCACGGCAGAGTACCCATCGGTGCGCACTAATCCCATGCTGAAAAATATTGCTCAGGGGATATATGTGCCACAGGGGGGAGTGGGGTTAAGGGTTCATTGGGGCAGTGGAATTGCAGGGATACCAGACATCAGTAGTTATAGATGCCTGTACAGCAGGCACTTAGAGGGGCCATGGGGCAGGTGTAAATACCAACCTCTAGATCTTCCCAAGCAGACATGGATTCAATATGTAAACCGCTTTGAATGTAGTTGCAAAAACCTCAGAAAGGAGGTATATCAAGTCCCATTTCCCCTCTCCCCCCCCCCCCCCTTGCTATCTGGACGTACCTAAGTTCCCCAAGTATGAATGGTCCCTGTTTTGAAATGGCCTTTATATATCTGTGCATCTCCAGATGTTTAAATGCTGCCATTTACACATGGGGATGCTTCCATAGAACTGCTGAATATAAAAATCCCCTTATGCATTGGTAATAACTTGACTTTGCTAAACCCACTCTGACTCAGGCCCATTAATTATTACATTCAGTAATTTTGTTTCTTAGTATCCATTCTACCAATTTGTCCCAAAAACTGCCTAAAGACTAAGAACTAAGCCCAACTATCAAACCCAGAATTTATTAGGCTACCCTCACCGCTGTACCTCCAATAACATCTGCAACAACACATGAAATACACTACTCTTGAAATAATAACACCAGGCATCCTTTCTACATTCACATACAGAGAAGTCTGGCAGAGATGGGAAAGGGAGAGGGGGGGTTGCCGCATTTATACAAAAGGCTCCACACATCATGTCTCTACTAATTTAAAGAAACCTCTGTTTGGATACAGAGTGCTTATCATATTGATTTTGTTCACTCATGGATTGGCTTAGGTCACTCACATTTTCACTGAATAATCATCAGGTTGACAATATTAAATTATGATGAACAGTATTGTGATTTAATATGCAAGTTCAAATATTGACCTACTCTAGAAATCTATGAGAACTCTTTAAAGAGAAGCAAGTTAAATATCATGTTAATGTGAGATAAGGAATACATAAAGAGACAGCACTCTGACATAATATTTATCATTATAACCCACCGATAGCATCAATATGCAATAAAGAGGTATATCATATTCACACAAGAATTGATTTATCATTGGATAACCGCACATTTAGGATTTATTGATCAGAGATACATCCAATAGGCACAGTATAGGCAAAAAAAAAACTGATCATCAGAATTCCTATGCCTTTCAGGAAAATTTGCTAAGGGCTCCTTTTACTAAGGTATGCTAATAGATTTAGTGCGCACTAACGATTAGTGTATGCTAAATGCTAAGAAGCCCATGGGAATAAAATAGGCCGCATAGCACTTAATGCACATTAATTTATTACTGTGCGCTAAATCCATTAGCGCACCTTAGTAATAATTTTTATTTTTTAGTATAGGGGTGGGAAGTAGGCATTCCCAGCAGTAATTGGGCAGTGCATGGCCATTACCGTGATTGCCGTGGGAGTAGCGCATGAGCCCTTTCTAAGTAGGTGGCGGTAAGGGCTTAGGCAAAAAAATTAGCACACGGCCATTAAGGACCTCAATTAAAAAGTAGGGTTTTTCCCGCCACAATAAAGAGTGGCCTTGGCGCAAAGTAATCCCACATACCCACACTACCGCAGGTCACATTTTACCACGGCTTGGTAAAAGGGTCCCAATTGTAGTTTGTATTTCTTTCATTTCATGTAGTTGGCGTCGAAGGTCAAGCAGCAGGAGAAGCTGTAAGTGGCAGAGGTCAACCTTCGGTGGGGTTGTCCTGGCAAGAAACATCTTCCTTTGGCCTGAAACTGGGAATGAATGATTTTGTTGTTGGCATCAGGCTAGAGCACAGTAGTGAAACTGCACGTCTTGCCTCCAGGCTCAATGAGACCTTACGCAGCTGTGAAGTCAAGGCCTCCTCTACAGTTGTTCAGTTGTTGCTATGGGCATAGGCGGTCGGTGGCCCAACTGTTTGGGGAGGCTAATGGGGGCGAGGTTAGGGGTGGGGCCAAGGGTGGAGCTTACATCCATAACTGTCTGACAGCACACAGAAAAAAAAGAAGTAAAAATAAAATAGTCACAATTAATACTTTTTATTAAATTGTATCATATGTCAAAGAATAAAGTGGTTGCTCAATCCTAACCACAATCGCTCAACTGCAAAACACTATGCACAAACTTGTGCAAAAACACACTCAGAACCTTACTGTACCATAAATATTACACTGGGCAGACCCTAATACACCAATATACCACCATATGGAAAATGCAGACCGTCAACAATATGAAACAAGGGATCATATCACAATTCTCATGTACAGCCACAAACCATCATTTTAGGGTGGATGGTATTCACAATGAGCTCCTTTTATTAACAACCAGATAGAGATAAGAGTTTTCAAATTTCAATTTCAGCACAGTATAAGTAATCAAAACACATAGAACACAGATACATCCTCACCAAGTATTGAATAAGTAACCACAAACTAAAATTGAAATATATAGACAAAAATTAAACTGAACCCCCAAGAGGCCAGATTCCACATTCAATGCAACACCACAGAAACAGTGATGCATATCCCTAGTACTGTGCAAAATATAAAGATAGCAGACGTAAATTTGAAAAAAACTGACAAATACCAATCACCACTTTACAAATTAAAAAAATAGAAATAAAACAAAACAGAGAAAATAAGATAATACCATTTTATTGGACTAATACTTCTCAATTAGCATTCAGAGGCCAAAACCTCCTTCCTCAGGTCAGTACTGCTGTTATGGTCCTGTCCTGACCTAAGGATGGAGGTTTTGGTCTCTGAAAGTTGGTCAAAACTGTATTAACATTAGTCCAACAAAAAATCACCTAATTTTCATTTCTATTTATCACCACAGCTACAATACTACTTTATTCTAAAGCAAATAAATAAATCTTTTTTTCTACCTTTGTTGTCTCTGGTTTCTGCTTCCTCGTCTTCTCTTCACTCTCTGCCTTCCATCCAGCATCTGCTCTCTTTCTCTCTCCCTTTCATCCAGCGTCTGTCTGCTTTCTCTGCCCCTTCCATCCACTGTCTGCCCTTTTCCCCTTTTCATATGGTGTCTGGCAGCTTTCTCTGCCCCTTCCATCCACTGCCTGCCTTTTTTTTCCCTTCTGCCTGTGTCTTCCTCTTTTCTTTTTACATATGCATTCCAGTATCTCCCCCCTCCATCTTCATTTCTCCTCTCTCTGTTCCCCATCCATATCCATCTTCTGCTTACCTCCTATTTGACTTTTTTCTCTCCATATCCACTGTCATTCCCTCTGACTCACTATCGCTCCTATCCATAACCTCCCCTATCCCCTCTGTGTCTCTGTCCCTATTCCACCCATATTCAGCATTTGCTCTCTGTGTTCCCATCCCCGTTCCCCCTATGTTCTGTATTTGCTCTCTGTGTTCCCACCCCTGTTACCCCATCCCTGTTACCCCCAAGTTCAGCATCTGCCCTGTGTCCCCTTCCCTTGATGTTCCTCACCCTTCTTTCTCCCTCTCTCCTGTACCCCCACCCAGGGCCAGTATCTCTCCATCCTCTTCTCTCTACCCCCCTTTCCCTTTGCTCTGGCTGGAATCACTCTCCCTCCGTCCTCCCCCCCCCCCCGATTAGTGCGGTATTGCACTCCCCCTCCTCACTCCACAGCCGCTCCTGCATGCCTCCAAGGTTCCAGGCTCGCCAGCAGCATCTCAGCAGCAATGAATGTGCTGCTTTCTGCCTGCCCCGGAAGCTTCCTCTATACAACTTCCTGCGTAGGCGGGACGCTGAACAGAGAATGCTTCCGGGGCTGGCTGAAGGCAGCACTCACATTGCTGATGCTGTCGGAGGCTTTGAAATTTAAACACTAGCAGAGTGTTGGTTTAACCTCTGTTCTAAAATTTAAGATGATATTGTGTTTAAGTTAATTTCTGATTCTTGGATCCCACTGGTAGTGGTCTATGAAAATGAGAATATTTTCCTGCATGTTAATTTTTTGAAATGATTTAATTTCTAACAATTTCTGTTATTGCGTTCCTTTGTGAATGTTATAAAGTAAAACTAATAAAGAAATCAAATTAAAAAAAAAACACTAGCAGAGTGGGGCGAGCGAGGAGGGGGGGGGGGAGTGATACCGCACTAGTTGGGAGAGGGGGGAGAAGCTGGGACACCCCATGCAGGACCGCACCAGTTGGGGGAGGAGGAAGACGTCAATGGATGGCAGCACCCCCTAAGGAATTGAACCCGCCCCACCCTCAGAGTCGGTATGCCACTACCCAAAGGTCCCACCCCCTGTGTGCTCAGAGTTGATGGCGCCGATCGCTACTGCTACTGGTAGCGAAGTGAGTGTCGCGCTGGGGAGGGAAAGAGGAGAAACCGCGGGGCACTGCAAAGAAGAGAGAGACTGCTGGTCTGGAGGAAGAGAAAGACGTAGAATTTAGAAACTGCTGATCCTGCTGTTAATGTTAACTTCTGGCTGAGGAGGCTTAGCCTCCCCAAGCCTCTTATACCGGGCGCCTATGGTTATGGGCATATAAGGTACTGTAGAGATGTAGGTTGTTATTAATGGTTGCTTTTCAACAAAGGGTTTAGGAGGCTTGGAGGGATAGCTCCTAATGTTTCCCCTGAGTTTGGGGGGCATTATCCTATACAAAACATAGAATAGCAGCAGTATATGAGGCAAAACAACTCACATTCGTTAGGTAGACACCATGTTTGATTCCTTTAGTAATATGTAAGTTTAGTACCACTATTCACACAGGCTGGTGTACTGAATATGCAGATAGTGTGGTCACCTTGCCAGCATGCTCCGTTTAATTTTAGCCTCCTCAGCAGGCCCAAGTCAAATATAGTTTTCCAGTCAATGGCTGACTATTGCTGCTATTCAGATCATTTTTGGTCCACTGTCACCCAGCTCCAAACCTACTCATTCTCATACTATCACTCAGTAAAATTTTAAGCTTACTACTATTCATATAATTCTGAAATTACATGGATAAAGAAATTATACATTCATCAACCACTGGTGAACGTAGAAGTTCTTTTGAAAATTGGCCCCAAATGTTTTACTAGGTGATAAAAAGTAGGCAACACCACTTCACAGAAAAAGGGAAAATTTATATGCAAACTGGTGGAAATTCTGTAGCTCATGCTTCCAAAAGTAAAGAGAAGTTTCTTCCTTTTTCTTCAAGGAAATAGGAGACATCTCCTTTCGTGGGTGAAACATGGATTTTCCTGATCAGACAGAAAGGATCTTTCTTTCTCTTTGTATTGATCTCACCTCCATGCTGTTCTTAACTCCTTCCTCACGTCTTTAGACTCTTTGATCTAATTAAATAATTCAGGTAGGTATATTCGATAAACCTCTTCTGTCTTTTATCCCTTGATCCTAGGGGTAGTGGGGCAAAAATAAAAAAAATAAACCTCGGCTCTCAGGTTCTTGAATCTTCTGGTCACATAGACTCACAAGGTCTTGTATGAGCAGTTCAGTTACTCTGTCCTAAACCTCTGACCCTTTTCGGGCAGATTTTCAGAAATTAAACTGTTCTCACAAACTCCTTGTATTTCTTCTTCAGTTCTCTGGCCTCTTGACCATTGGTTTACATTCCAAAGTGTTGGGTAACTCTGACCTTGAGTTCCAACCCTCACCTTACATGGAAGAAGGGAAAACTAGAAAATGCTTCTTTTACTTGTGTTCTTTAACCTGTTTGGCATTCAGGACCCAGTTCCTATTAGGCCACAGACTCCTCACCTAAGTTATCTGCCCTCTGTAAAAATGGCAAAGATAAAATCCCTTCCCATATTAGAGGTTTTTATATTGGTTAATGAATCCCTCATAATCATCATATCTCTTCCTAGGACCTTCTAAATATGGGAGTCTGTGAATCATATTTACTCATGTATAAATCTATAAGTTGAGGGCAGTGTTGGGACTAACAATGGCAAAAATTATTGTGACCCATGTATGAATTGATGCTCCTTGCCAGTCCTCCCTCTCTCACCTGGTCCAGAACCCCTCTTTCCTTCGTATCCACCTCTAGGTCCAACATTACCCCCTTCCTCTCTCTCCCTCCTCTCCACCTCCATGTCCAGCATTGCTCCCTCTCTCTCTCTCTTCCTCCCATCCACCTCCCAGTCCAACATTGATCCACCTCCCTCTCTCTCTCTCTCTCTCTTTCTCCACCTACGGATCCATGCATCCAACTTCACTTCCCTCTGTCCTTCCCTCTCATTATTCAGCATCTCTCTATCTTTCTCTTTCCCTGCCCCCCTCCCATGGTGCACAGTCTGGCATCTCTCCCTCTTCTCCCATGATTCAGCATTTCTTCCTCTCTCTCTCTGAATCCCCACTCCCCACCCCAGGTCTTGGCGATCTGCTGGATATGAGCAGAGAAGGAGAGAGAAGAGTCAAAGATGACCCCATGGTTTCGAGCTGAGGAGACAGGGAGAATGAGAGAGCCATCAACAGAAATAGAAAATGGGGGGAGTGGGGAGGTGGGTTTGGGGGGAAAATGAGAAGCTCGGTTTTGGTCATGTTTAATTTCAGGTGGCATTGAGACATCCAGACAGCAATGTCAGACGAGCATGCTGAAATGGTTTGGATGCAAGGTGAGATATCAGGGGTAGAAAGGTAGATTTGGGAGTCATCAGCATAGAGATGGTAGGAAAAGTCATGGGATGAGATTAATGAACCAAGGGAAGAAGTGTAGATAGAAAAGAGGAGGGGACCAAGAACAGAACCCTGAGGTACGCCGACAGGCAGAGGGATAGAAGTAGAAGAGGATCCACCAGATTGAACATTGAAGGTGCGGAGGGAGAGGTAGGAAGAGAACCAGGAAAGGACAGAGCCCTGGAATCCAAGTGAGGACAGGATATCGAGGAGTATGCTGTGATCGACAGTGTCAAAAGCAGCGGAAAGATCAAGAAGAATGAGGATGGAATAGAGACCTCTGGATTTAGCCAGTAATAGGTCATTGGAGACTTTAGTAAGCGCAGTTTCGGTTACGCTCCTTAAGCTCCTACCCGTAATCTCCGCTCACAGGACAAATCCCTCCTCTCAGTACCCTTCTCCACCACCGCCAACTCTAGGCTCCGCCCTATCTGCCTTGCCTCACCCTGTGCTTGAAATAAACTCCCTGAGCCCATACGCCAAACCCCCTCCCTGGTCATCTTCAAATCCTTGCTCAAAGCCCACCTCTTCAATGTCGCTTTCGGCACCTAACCATTATTCATCTATTCAGGAAATCTAGACTGCCTCAATTTGATTGACTGCACTTTTTTGTCCTTTAGATTGTAAGCTCCTTCGAGCAGGGACTGTCCTCTGTGTTAGATTGTACAGCGCTGCATAACCCTGGTAGTGCTTTATAAATGTTAAGTAGTAGTAGTAAGTGCCTATTTTTTGTTATAGAATACTAGCACAAGTGGACGCAATTGTACATAAATGTAAAGTGTAAGGTGTAATCACTTACAGCAACCCTTTAGCCACTGTTCCCTCTAGGCTAAGCAGGAGTCCTCCACCTATAGTCCTGCCAGCGGAGGGTGCTGTTTCACTATCACACTGTCAAAAGTGAGGGATAGGCAAGCTCTGTAGGACTCCAAAGAACTTGTCTGGCCATAGCACAACATTGAAGTACCGCCACCTACTGGCAGCAGTGCAGCTGGAGGACTCCCACTCAGCTTAGATGAACAGTGTCTACAGGTGATGTAAATACTCATGCCTGGGTAAAAGAACATACCCAAGCATGGGCATTACAATATATTACATTGCATTAAATTTCTTGCATACTGCACATGCACCTTTTTCAACTCAGTGCAGTTTAACAATAAGAATGACCAGGCATACCTTGGAGCTTACAAATTATCAAACCAATTTAAATCTTTGATATTACATACATCTGAAATAGGTAGGTTTTAAAAGATTTTGTAATTGGATATAGATTTTATGCTTTCTGGGAGTGAGTACCATGTTTTCACTGCATGGAAACCAAACATTTTCATCCAAACTGATCTATACCTAACTTTTTTTTATATCTAGAAAACTAACATTTTTTGTCTGGTCAATCAATGACTATAGATGGTTGGGAATACTATCAGATTTGTTAAATATAATAGGACTTGTCCATATGCTATTGAAAGAAGCATCATGCGTAATATAAAAATAACCCTGGCTTCTATTTGTATCCAATGTAGTTGGACAAAATTTCAAATTGACATTTTTGCTGAATATAATAGATGAACCACTGTGTTTCGCAATGGCTGTAGTATTGTTCATGATTGTATTATTTAATTTACATGCATACCTGTTTGCCCCACTCAACCTCTGCCCATGTGCACAACCACTGGCAAAGTAAGCACATCAAACATGGTACATACATTCCCACTAGTATATATTCCATAAGAGCTTATTTATGCATATAAGTGACTACTTTTGGGATGTATATTAATGCAGTATTTAGCATATCATATTAATGGATGATATAAATAGACACACATTAACATACTTTTAAAAATGATTTGTCTTAATATAGATGGTAATGCAAAATGTAACTATACTTCGTCATGCTACAGTCCAGTACGCACGCCGGAAAATATATTTTATTTTCCAGCACACGGCGCTAACCTGGTGGTAATTGGCATTGTACATGCACTGATGATTACCACCTGGTTAATGCGTGAGACTTTGCCGCTAAGTGAGTGGGTGGAGGTAAGGTCTCAGACGCAAAATGGACACGCACCAATTTTCATTTCGCCACACGTCCATTTTTGGTCAAAAGAAAAAGGCCTTTTTTTGTAGGCGCGCTGAAAAATGGACCTGCACACATCCAATACACACGTCTACAACAGCGCAGGCCATTTTTCGGTGCACCTTAGTAAAAGGACCCCTTAGTTGCTCGTGTTTCTCAGAAGTGCACCCAAATTTGGGTGCCATGTATAGAATTCAGGAAGAGGGGCTGAGGTAATTCTTTGCTACATGAATACATAATGAGATATTTAGAAAAGAATTGTAGAAATGATGTATATTCTGTTATATTTGTGTTATATAGTTTTTCTACAGTGCTGCTTATATTTGGTCATTTTACTATTGTTATGCTGTTAAATCTTTGTAAGTTTTATGTAAAACTGTACATGCTGTACTCTGCCTTGGGTGAATCTCTTTATAAGGGTGGTTAATAAATAAATACAAGAAATAAATATGCAACCATTGACACACAGGCCAACTGGTGCATTACAGAAACCAAACTATGAATGTTGAATTTTTGCCCATCATAGATCTATAGACATCCCCTAAAAAGAGCTTTGAAACCCAAAATGGATGTACAACACATGAATGTCCATACCATCCATAGTGCCAGTCCATATATGTGCATCTATAAGGGCACACTATCTGCTAATAACCATGAAACTGTTCCCAATTTCAGCACAGCAGCATTAAGAACCGCAGTTGCCAAAAAAGAAGGGTATGCGGCAGAATGCACAATACCACTCATCCTGTAAACTGCCAACCTAGTGCAGGTGAAGACGAACTATACAGGCAACTGGGCAGTGCCCAAGGGCCCAGAGGATCTGGGAGGTCTCTCCCCCCCCCCCCCCCTGCATACTAGAGCCCCCACAAGCTTTGGTGGACCCTTACCAGGCCTAACTTGAAGGGTTCTGGTGGACTTGCTCCTATTCTTCCTGTCACTGCTGCATCTTCAAAATGGCTGTTGATACTGTCAAGACCTGGAAGACAACCGCCATCTTTTGTTTCGATAATACGGTCGGGGCCGGCCAAATCTCAATATGTGGGCCACCCTTAGAGATCACCGGCTGTGGAGATGGCCGCCATTAGTTTTCTCCGATAATGGAAACTAATGGCGGCCATCTCAAACCCGGCCAAATACAAGCCATTTGGTCATGGGAGGAGCCAGCTGTTGTAGTGCACTGCTCCCCTTCACATGCCAGGACACCAACCAGGCACCCTAGGGGGCACTGCAGTGGACTTCACAAATTGATCCCAGGTGCATAGCTCCCTTACATTGGGTGCTGAGCCCCCCAAAACCCACTACCCACAAATGTACAACACTACCATAGCCCTTAAAGGGTAACAGGGGGCACCTACATGTGGGTACAGTGGGGGGGGGGGGGGGATGGGCCTGGGTCCGCCTGCCTGAAGTGCACTGCAGTACCTACTACAAACTGCTCCAAGGACCTGCATAGTGCTGAGATGGAGCTGAGTATGACATTTGAGGCTGGCATAGAGGCTGGCACAAAAATGTGTTTTAATTTTTTTTGGGGGGGGAGGGGGTTGGTGACCACTGGGGGAGTAAGGGGAGGTGATCCCTGATTCCCTCCGGTGGTCATCTGGTCAGTTCGGGCAACTTTTCGAGGCTTGGCCGTGAACAAAATGGGACCAAGTAAAGTCGGACAAATGCTCGTCAGGGCCGGCCTTCTTTTTTCCATTATTGGCCAAGGCCGGCCATCTCTTAACCACGCCCCCGTCCCGCCTTCGCTACACTGCCGACACGCCCCCTTGAACTTTGGCCGGCCCTGCAATGGAGCCGGCCAAAATCGGCTTTCAATTATACCGATTTAGCCGACGTTAGGAGAAGGCCGGCCATCTCCCGATTTGTGTCGGAAGATGGCTGCCCTTCTCCTTCGAAAATAAGCAGGATAGTCAATTAGGGGATATTCAGCAGGAGATAACCGGTTAGGCGCATGTACACTATTTAATCGGCCAGGAGCCGTTCCTGGCCAGTTAAATATTTTTGCATATTGGGGGAATTTGTCCATCATTGCAACTCTGTGTCCCTATCCCTCCCCATGTTCAATATCACCTTTCTGTGTCCCTATTCCTCCTCAGGGATGCCCAGCTTCTTTCCTCACTCTTCCTCTTGCACAACTCCCTTGGGCTAAAATATCTCCATCTATCTTCCATCTCTCCTGTCCTTCTCCCCAGGGGCCAGCATCTTCCTTCCCTCCCCCTCCCAACAGAGCCATCATCTTCCCTCCCTCCTGCTCGCTCCCTGGGAGTTCAGAAATGTACTACTACTACTATTACTTATAATTTCCATAGCGCTACTAGATATTTGCAGCACTATACACTTGAAACTGAACAGACAGTCCCTGCTCGACAGAGCTTACAAACTAATAAGGACAGACAAACAGGATAAATAAGAGATAAGGGAATTACTTAAGGTGGGAATGATAACAGACATAGGCACTGAACAAGTGAATAGGGGTTAGGAGTTAAAAGCAGTCTCAAAAAGGTGGGCTTTTAGCCTAGATTTGAAGGCGGCCAGAGATGGAGTTTGATGTACTGATTCAGGATGTCTACTCCAGATGTATGGTGTATCCTGCCCCCCTCCCAAATGAGTCCAGAATCTCTCCCTCTTCATCCTTCCCTCTTCCATAGAAAGTCCAGGCATCTCTTCCACACTCCCAGGGATTCATCAAATGTCCTTCTATTTCCTCCTCCCTGCCACCTCCTTCTCTGGTCCCGAATTGCTCCCTCTGCCTCCTCCCCCCCTCTCCCTTCCCTAGAAAGGCCTAGCCTCTCTTCCTTTCCTTCTCCCTTCCCTCCCCCAAGGGGATCTATCAAGTTTCTCTCTCTTCCCTCCCTCCTGTCCCCCATGCAAGTCCAGCACCTTTCCATCTTCATTCTTGTTCCTTCCCCAGCAATTTCCAGCATTTTTTCCTCTTCCTTGCTGGTGGTCCCTCTCACTCTCTCTCCTGTCCTTCTCCAGAAGGTCCAACACCTCTCCCTCTACCTACTTTCTCTGCAAATCCATGCATCTATTCCTATCCTTTTATCCCTACCCACTGCTCCTCCAGTATCTCCTCTTCTTCCTCCTTCTTCCACATTTATTGGCATCTCTTCTTTTCTCCCCCTCCCACAGCCTGCCTCTCTGTGGCTGGCAGTACTCAAGGCTCATTGCAGGATTTTTCCTCTGATTCACCCCATGCCTGTTGGAAACAGAACGTTCTGTCAGAGGTGGTGGAAAGCAACAGAAGGAAGGCCCTCATGGCTAGAAGCAATGTGTCTTGAGCACTGCTGGCCACAAATACACAATTGGTGGGCCGTGGTGGGGGTGGGGTGGAGGAATAAGAGATGTTGGGCTATGGGATGGGGCCAAAGAAAAAGAGAGATGCCAGACTGTGGGGGCTGGGATTGGGGAGCCAGAAGTCAGAATACATAAATAGTATTCTTATGCATGTGAGCTTTATAAGGGGGGGGGGGGGGGGTCAAATGCATGTAAATTAGCATATCTGACCTGTGCTCCATGCAAATTCATCCCTTGAACATGCCTATTTTTAGTGTTACTTACAAGTATTCTCCTATTTGTACCAACCATACTTAAACAGCATGAGGTAATTTTATAGAACTAAACTGAACAGTCTTGGCATAACGTAATCCCTATCTCAAAAAGACTCCAGTACTTTTATGTTTTTTATTTTTTATTTATCAAAAAAACTTTTATTACTATAATTGTATTAAAACCTACCACTCATACCATGCTATCACCCTTCTTGCCCTGTGCTGCACTAAACAATATTTACATTAACTTACAAAATTCACATTTTATTCTATTTACGTTGTTTCCACATTTCAATTCACAGTTACAAGAGCACTACTCAGTCTGTAGAATGCAGCGATTCACGCCACGCTTTCCACTTGGCCACTACACTCTTAGAGCAAACAAATGCTGGTTGTATTTGTCCCAGATGTATCACACTCAAGTCAAATGTGAATCCTCCGTTTACCACTACCAAGTAAAAAATCACGCTTGTGCACCACCTAAGACTGGAAGCTTAACTTTTATACTGCATGAAGGGGGTCCAAGTTCAGACAAATTGAGTAACTTTATCATGCAGCTCCTCCTAACCTAAAAATATCCTAGACCTTTCCCAACCACTCTGAAGATGGGGAAGGGAGGTCTCTTCTAGTAGTGGGTCACATAGCATCTCACTGCTAATAACAAGTATTGTTAGCCAGGGGCACTTAATAAACCAGCCCAGTGCAAATCCTCATTCCTAAATTATGTGTGATTCTCCCTTATTCTCTAAAACTGTGTGTAAATTCTATGAACATCCCCCCAATCCACCTGTGCAGGACGTCAGACTCAGAAACAGAACGAAGCCTTGCGCTGGAAGAAGAGGACCTGGGCTGGTGGGGGTTGGGGTCCCCCGCCAGCAAAGTTAGGTGACAGCGGCGGCAGGGGAGGGTTGGCGGCGGGAGGGGGGGTCGAGAGGGTCGTTGGCAGGGGGGGGGTCAAAGTTGTTGGTGGTGGTGGCAGCGGTGGCGGGCAGCAATGGCGGGGGGGGGGGTCGGTGGCACCGGGGGGGGGGGCTAAAATGTGCCCCCTCACCTCGGGCTCTGGACCCCCCTCCCGCCGAAGTCTGGCTACGCCCCTGATGCCAATTAGTGCATGTAATTCATTATTGGTACCTAATTATCAGTGCTAATTGGCTTGCAATTCGATTAAATTGGGTGTGCACCCAAATTTCCATGCACAATTTTGAGCGCCATATATAGAATATGAATAGTTGAACAAATTTCAGTCCAAAGTATCTCTATGGCTGCACAGAGTTCTGCACTGAACCACATGTCCATCAGCTCGGGGACATATTTGGATCCCAATTGTGAATCTAGTGGGGCACAAGATACACTCATATCAAGATCTTAGCTTGGAAGTTCACCATAAATAAATAGTGCATTTGAATGTATAAGTCCACACAGCTGTCTCAAACCCATTGTCCCTTACCACACATGGTAAGGGACACATACCAGGCCAACTCCATCAGTTCTTTATAAAACTGAGCAACTAGTCTTTCCCATCAGAACTAGAAACAAAATTCATTCAAAAGGAAAAAAAAAAGTTGCATGGCAATAATGGCTTCTTTTCATCACTCAAGACAAAGTGCCTGATTTGAAAGTACTGGGAAAATAGAAGCTGCCTATTACATAGCAATTCCAATCAGTCCTTGTAAATGATGGAGCCATTTTCAAAACTGGATGAAAATCTAAGGTGGCTCATTTGTTCTTCATCATTGCTCCAAAATGCCTTCCCCTATCTCTCAAAAAGAAGTCTATGCCATCAGTGGGGTATATGGAGAGCACAATCTTGACAGTTTCACCAACTTGTATAACCTTTCCTATAATATTGCCATTATTAGAAAACATGGGTGATCTGTACAGTCTTTTGCAGCAAGCTTATCCTATATAATATCCTATATAATTATTATATATATATATATATATATATATATATTTGCACCTCCGTCTGGCTGCCTGGGTTCGTAACATCTTTAAGAGGCTGACATCAGCCAGCCTCAAGGGTTAAAGGAAAGGGGAGGGGAAGTAGGTTTCGGTTTCTGAAGTTGAACAAGCAAAGGGGAGGAGGGGAAGATAACAGGTTTAACAGAGCTGTTCTGATAATAGAGATACTGAGATCAAAGCTTTGATGGTGTCAGCATGGTCCATTCCTGCTGTCAGTTACTGTATGTGGCACACACATACACACACTCTCTCTCTCTCTCTCTCACTCTCTCTCACACACACTCTCTCTGTCTCACACACACGCACTCTCTCTCTCTCTCTCTCTCTCACACTCTCTCACTATCACACACACAAACACTCTCACACACACTCGCACATAGTCTCTCTCTCACACACACACTCTCTCTCTCTGTCTCACACACTCTCCTAATGGTTCCCTTAAAAACATAATCACCATTACATGATAACCTTGCTAGCGCCGGTTTCATTTGTTTGAGAAACGGGTCTTTTTTACTAGTAATCCATAAAATCCAGGGCCTCAGTGGGTATGGGTGAAGCAACTCTATTTCTATCTTTACCCTGTGCACCTGCAATAAGCCACATGGCCACTCATAGACTGTATATGTCAGAGTCATGGCCATGCCCCCGCGTCCAGACTCACCTTCCTCAAGACTGCCTCCTCCCTGCACTGATGTCTCTATTGCTAGCTCCCCTGTGTTCCAAGCCTCACTCTGATGCTCCAGCAGTCTAGCCTCATTCCAGGGACTATTCAAGCCTCACTCTGATGTTTCACCAGTCTAGCCTCTTCCTGGTGCCCTGCTGCCTCCTTCTGTGTGGTCCAAGCCTCATTCCTGGGCACCAGAGACTGTGACATCATCAGTGAGGCTGCCCGACTTCGAATTTGGAATCTGTCTGGTTGAATGATTGCTACATTGCCGCTTCAACAGTGTGGCTAAATTGGGTGTTCGCTTTCCCCTGAAGAAGCCCTTCCGGCAAAACGAGTCTGTTGGGCGTGGAACCCCATTACTGAAGCTGCAATGAGCTAAGTGTTTTTCTTACCATCCTTGAAGTTGTGTGACTCACAGTTGATACAGCATACTTCACAAAAATTATTTATAAAAATGTATATGTCCACATGAAGGGAGGAGGTGGGTTTGAGACCAATGATTGATTTATGGTGACAGCTCTAACAGGAGTATAGCCAGCAGTTGTGCTGGAATTTCACCTGTCTGAGGTCTCTTCCCTTCTCCCATATATTATTTCACATCCCACACCCTGTGAGATTAGACCCGCTACCCATAGCTCACCTTGGCTAAGCCATATCTCCCAATTATAGAGCTCATTTGGTCCTGGTGCAGTAATTTTGGGATAACCCTCTCTTGATGTGAGTTCAGGATCTTATAAGAAGATTTGATCATCAACATTTAAAAGTGATATAGGACTATGATTGATGCATCATATGTTGCTCCTGCCATCCTTAGGGATTACTGAAATGCTGGCCATATAAAATATGCACAGCATCCTACCACACCTATGTGATTGATTCAGAAACAAAATGTCCTTTAAAAAATTAATTTTATTCATTTACTTCAAAATACAGAATCAAGAAATAGTAGCACATCAAAATTTTAAGAAAAAAAAAAGTATAATTAGCCTCCATCATGAGGAGTAAAGAGACTTAAAATAAAGACAGAAAAAGGTAATCAAAAGATTCTAAACGAATCTACTTATTGAGTGGTGTAAATCTATTGAGGACCTAACAAAAAACCTTATACATTCAAGAAACTTAAAAAGCAGCCCTGCCTAACAATACAAGTCTGCTTGGGCCACCAGGTCAAAAAGAAAAGGGGGGCAGGCAGCATTTGTGTATGAGTTATAGTCGGTGCAGAAGCCAACATTTAGACTTTCTACCCTTGATGTACATGGGATTTCTGGAATACGTCATAGATGTGCATTTCTCAGCACTACTCAAGCCGCACCTCCATGCATAAGTGCTAATAGTCTAGACATTCCGCAGAGCATTTCTCTGCTTCTCTAGAGCAGAGTGTTTACCGTGAGAGAGTTTATTCTCATTTTGGCGCACTCGCACTTTTTGTTGCCATTTTTAGTGAACCAAGATTTGCCATTCACCTTTGAAAGGTCGCCATAATTGAACCTGTTCACATTTGCGGGACACCCTAACACAGGTGGTGTGGCAGAAACACAAACCATGTCGGGTCACATTATTAAAATTCTGAGTTGACGCCCTAATCTTGAAGGCCCTTTGTACTTTTGTGTCTGGTGCTAATTTTCTAGACATTTAAATACACAAAGGGCACATAAATGTAGGTGCCTAGATTATATAATTACCCTTACAGGAGTAGATTCAGTAAATGGTGTCCACGTTTGGGCACAGATAAAATGTGCGCTGAGCACTATTCTATAAACGATGCTACTACTACTTAACATTTCTAGAGTGCTACTAGGGTTACGCAGCGCTGTACAGTTTAACAGAGAAGGACAGTCCCTGCTCAAAGGAGCTTACAATCTAAAGGACCAAATGTAAAGTTGGGGCACTCTAGATTTCCTGAATAGAGGTATGGTGGTTAGGTGCTGAAGGCGACATTGAAGAGGTGGGCTTTGAGCAAAAATTTGAAGATGGGCAGGGAGGGGACCTGGCGAATGGGCTCAGGGAGTTTATTCCAAGCATGGGGTGAGGCGAGGCAGAAAGGGCGGAGCCTGGAGTTGACGGTGGTGGAGAAGGGTACTGAAAGGAGGGATTTGTCTTGAGAGCGGAGGTTACAGGTAGGAACGTATGAGGAGATGAGGGTAGAGAGGTAGGGAGGGGCTGCAGATCGAGTGCATTTGTAGGTTAGTAGGAGAAGCTTGAACTGTATGCGGTACCTAATCGGAAGCCTGTGCAGTGACTTGAGGAGAGGTGTGATATGAGTATATCGGTCCAGGCGGAAGATAAGACGTGCAGCAGAGTTCTGAACGGACTGAAGGGGGGATAGATGGCTAAGTGGGAGGCCAGTGAGGAGTAGGTTGCAGTAGTCAAGGCGAGAGGTAATGAGAAAATGGATGAGAGTTCGGGTGGTGTGCTCAGAGAGGAAAGGGCAAATTTTGCTAATGTTATAGAGGAAGAAGCGACAGGTCTTGGCTATCTGCTGGATATGCGCAGAGAAGGAGAGGGAGGAGTCGAAGATGACTCTGAGGTTGCGGGCAGATGAGTTGGGGAGGATGAGGGTGTTATCAACTGAGATAGAGAGTGGAGGAGGAGGAGAAGTGGGTTTGGGTGGGAAGACAATAAGCTCGGTCTTGGCCATGTTCAGTTTCAGGTGACGGTTGGACATCCATACAGCAATGTCGGATAAGCAGGCTGATAATATGGCCTTGGTTTCCACAGTGATGTCTGGTGTGGAGAGATAAAGCTGGGTGTCATCAGCATAAAGATAATATTGGAAACCGTGAGATGTGGCGGGAGCCCAGTTCTGAGTTAGGCACAGTTTATAGAATAGTGCAGTGGTTCCCAAACCTGGTCCTAGAGGCACCCCAGCCAGTCAGGTTTACAGGATACCTACAATGAATATTCATGGAAGAGATTTGCAGGCACTGCCTGCACTGCATGCACATCTGTCTTATGAATATTCATTGTGGGTATACCGAAAACCTGACTGGCTGGGGTGCCTCTAGGACCAGGTTTGGGAACCACTGGAATAGTGTGTAGCATTGGGATCTGTATCTAACTTTGGGCACGAGGATTTACACCAACTGAAACCTGGTGTAACTCCTTGCACAGATCCCCCGAATTGTATTGCACATCTTTAGTGAATGCCCTTCCCATGGCTATGCCTCCTTTTCAGTTGCATGCCAAAAATTAACATGCACATCTTTATAGAATAGCCCTTAGCAAGATGCACAAGCAAATCCTAGTTGGAGCCAATTAACTGCAATAATTGGTTGTTATTGTCCAACTGTTGGTCGATATTGGCTCGTTATTAGATTAAATTATGCACAAATTTGGGCACCAGATATAGAATCCTGAAAATAATGACTTAAACATCCCAAAGTTACCTGTTCTCTGGGCCAGCATTTTTATCCCAAGGCACTTATGTGGTCGGCACCTGCTACTGAGAAAATAAATGCTTTTGGATACTGACCTCTTGATATCTTTATTGGGGTGACTAGAATATAATCCTCATCCACGTTACACTGCTGATTTATTTACCACCCATAATCAAATGTATTACCTCCATAACAAACATAAACCTTTCTTCCTGTATGATAGAAGACAGCTTTACTGTCACAGGTATAGCTCAAAAGTTTACTGTTCAATTTGGATAAGAGTTAGGGCCATTATTTAAAATTATTAGGATCAGTGAGCTGTGGAAAATGGCCTACTTGTGATTTACTACTAGTTTCACCAGCTAGCATAGTTTTTGCAAATCATTTCTGAAGCATTCTCCTGTGGATAGCAAAACTAGCTCAAGTGAAACCTACCCAGTAGCTGGGTAGAGATGACATCTTTATAAGAACTATTTTCAAACTGCTTGTCTATAGGTATGGTACACTCCATTGCCCAAGACAAAGTACAAATGCAACAATCCATTCATGGACATTTGCACCTCCTTTTTCTATAAGTAACGTTTCTTTAGACCAGTGGTCTTCATTCATTTTTAAGCTGGAGCCACTTTGGATTCTAATGAGCTGAATGAATAATTAAGTTGTGGAACTCTTTGCCAAAAGGTTTGGACAAGGCCTGGAGGAAAAGTCCATAGTCTGCTCTTGAGACAGACATGGGGGAAGCCACTGCTTGCCCCGGGATTGGTAGCATGGCATGTTGCCACTATTTGGGTTTCTGCCAGGGACTTGTGACCTGGCTTGGCCACTGCTGGAAACAGGATACTGGACTAGATGGCCCACTGGTTTGACCCAGTTTGGTTGTTCTTATGTTCTTATGAGAGTCGTCAAATATCTTAAATCAACATCAAACCCCATTACTTATGTTCCGTAGTCATGAAAATTGTTTTCCTTTCTTTCTATTAATTTTCTTTTTCTTTCAGTTTTAAAGAGGAGAAAAGGGAGACCTCAGTGATCCCAGGGGAAAACTCTTAGGAGCAAAACCAGCTCAACGGAATTTTGTGCTGGTCTATGTTTTCTTTCTTCGGCCTCCAAAAAACTCCCTTTTTTTATTTTATATGTATCATTCGCTCTTTACATTCATTTAAAGTTTTATGTCACAGAGTATTGGAAAAGATGCCTAAAAAGTCACTCAAGGAAAACACAGCTTTAAGTTCAACGGGGCCTCCGTTTCACCCCTTATATCTTCGTCAGGATCTCGAGCTGTGAATGCTTGAGCTCTTTCCAATTTTTAACTCAGCATCTGCATTCAAAAAATGGTGCCTGGGATCACTGAGATCTCCTTTTTCTCCCATTTAAAACTAAAATAAAAAGAAAAGTAACAGAAAGAAAAGAAAAAAAATTCATGCCTACGGAGCATAAGTAATGGGTGTTTGATGTTGATTTAAGTATAGTTTTACAGAAGTTCAACACCAATTTATGAGTGCTATTTTTTCAAGTATCCGCCAAATATCTTCCCATGGGGACCATGACCCTGCTAACCAGTCATGATCATCCATCCCCACCAGACTACCGTCAAACTTCATTGGCAGGTATCCTCAAAATTGTGAGCAGTTTCAAATGTATACTCTTTTGCAAATTGAGAAGTGCTTTGTCCTTCAAGCATGCGGCTCTTCCCCACACCCGCTTCCCACTTTCTATCCTATCCCTGGGTAGAGAGGTAGAATAGCCTTGCATTGAAGAACACTGCTTTAAATTAATTTACATTGATTTGAAAATGCAATCTATATGCTATTTTTCTATTATTCTCTACACATACTTCAGGGAATTTCTCCCCTAAAAGTAGCTGAAAGCGTGTATGCTGTCTATAACACAATTTAAAGATATTATTTAAGTAGGCAGAATATGGATCTCATTTTACAGGTAATCTACATGTATAAACAGTGGTATTCACATGTTTTTGCTTGCTACACATGTAAACAGTGATTTAAAAAGAAAACACTACACATGTAGATGGCCTCAATGCAGAGATTTCAAATGGACATATTTTGGGTGTGGATGGCACCAAGAGCCTTCAAAATAGGGACGAGTATTTAATTCATGGACCCGTCAAGGGCTGTGTTTCGGTGTAGCGTGCCTGCATCAGGGATCATTCAGAGAAGTAAATAGCAATCACAATGGACTCAGCCTCAGGGTTATAGCTCATAAAACGCCTATTGAAGTTGTGCCTTGTAGCACTCTGGTTTGGCATCTTCTGTAGAAATAGCGGCAACCTACAGAAGACGCCAAACCCATGTCGGATCCATGAATTAAAGTCTTGTCCCTATTTTGAAGGCTCTTGGTGCTGCTTTATGTTGCTTGTGTGCTTATACTATGACCCTCTCCGTGCTGCTTGGGTGTGGATAGGGCAAGCCAAAATGTATATGTGCATTTTTACCAGGATTGAGCGTGTATTTAACACAGTTTCCCTGTTGTTTTTTGGATCTGCTCTGAGGCACAGATTTGATAAAAGTACTTCTTTCAGCCAGGCTTTAAAAGAAGGATTAAAGGAATAAATGTGACTGCCTCTGGGGAAAAAATAAGTTATGTTTGTAACTTCTGTAACTGTTTTACTTTTTCATATAAAAGATTTTGGCTAATACATTTGTATTTGTTCTTACTCGTATATGTATTTTGCAAAAGGGTCCATGTTTGACACAGTCTTTGTAAAATACCAGGGAAATGTGAATGTGATATAAAAGATCCCCTTAACCAGTTAAATGCTGACTGTGCCCCAGAACGCCTCCAAAGTAGCCAGTTAAGTGCCACTGAAAATGCCCAGTTAGGCTCATACAGATGATTTAAATGGATTGGGCAGGCGATTTAAATGGTTTCGAAAGTGTATATTTTTACATACATATGCGGTGTGGCAATTTTATAAAATAACTTCTGCATGCATACAACAATATTAAATATAGAAAAATTTTATAAGTTTTTTTTCACTATATGTAGAGCACAGCTGAATATATGAATAATTTGAAATATCTAAATTAGATGCTTCAAATTATTCACTAGGCATCATGCTGAAAATTGACCTATATAGTTCTTATCCATCATTTTGAGTTCCTACTTTGTCCAGCATTTAAATTAAGCAACTGCTCTTCTTTACAAAGAAAATCAGGTCAAACAATCAATGAGAAATAAGGAAATATTCAGGTTGATTTTCAAAAGTGTCTAGGCACCTATGCAGTATTTTGTAGGGGTGTGCAGCCCCCCAAAATGTAAATTGTGTTTATTTTTACATGTCATGTATAGGCATTTTAATTTTTGTTTTCAGTTTTTCAGTTGGGAACAATATTGTTATTAGGTCTTGCTCTTTTGGAAAGAGTGCACACTGTTTAGAAAGAGTATGCAGTCTCTTCTAAAACAGTGTACAGTGTTGAGAAATAGGGCACACTCTTTCTTGATAGTGTGTGTAGATGTGCACTAGTCACACATGCACATACCGCTAGGATAAATCATTTTTTAAATTTCCTACCAAATGCAGTGTTTCCGGCGTTAATTGGCAGTTGGCATGCCTCAACTAGTCACTGCGCGTGTAGCATGCTCTAAATGCTAGAGACAACCATAGGAATATATGGGCATCTCTAGCGTTTAGCGCATGCTTATTTTTAGCACACATTAGCATGCCATTATTTATTTATTTATTTGTTACATTTGTACCCCGCACTTTCCCACTCATAGCAGGTTCAATGCGGCTTACATAGTAGTAGGATTACAAAGTAAAGTGTAGAGAGTACAGGCTAAGCTTAGCAGAGTAAAGGAGATGCGGAGTAATGGAGATGTGTAGGTAGGTAATAATATGAGGAGAAGGGGTAAGGTGGTAGGAGGAGGTGCTAGTTTTA
Organism: Microcaecilia unicolor; assembly: GCF_901765095.1. Classification (NCBI taxonomy): domain Eukaryota; kingdom Metazoa; phylum Chordata; class Amphibia; order Gymnophiona; family Siphonopidae; genus Microcaecilia; species Microcaecilia unicolor. Next base: position 37,704,759 of record NC_044033.1, on the reverse strand, counting down.
GGCTAGATAGAGATAATCAGGGGATAGGGTCAGGGTAAGCATAGTGAAAATTGGAGGAGACGCGGTCTGAGTCATTGCCGTTGTTGCAGGATCAGGTAATGATTACATGGATTCGTAGAGTTAGGACGTGGCGTTTGGGTAAGCTTCCTTGAATAGATGGGTTTTCAGAGATTTTCTGAAGGGTAGGTAGTCTTTAATAGAGCGGATGAGTCTGGGTAGGGCGTTCCAAAGTTGAATGCCTTTGAAGGAGAATTTGGAATCAAACGAGGATTTGTACTTGAGACCCTTGCAGTTGGGATAGTGCAGGTCAAGGTAGTTTCGAGAGGATTCCAAAATGTTTCTGGTGGGTAGGTCGATCAAGTTGGTCATGTAGCTCGGGGATTCTCCATGGATGATCCTGTGAATCAATGTGTGGACCTTGAATTATAAAAGGGGCCCTTAGCATGCACTAAATCTGTTAGTGCACCTTAGTAAAAGGACCCCTTTTTTTGGCAATCCAGGTGCAATCCTTTATACAAGCTCTATGGCTTGTATAAATGGTCACATTTAAAATATAGGCATGTATTTATCCTGCTACAATACTATTCTCTCAAGAAAAGTAGACATGTTTTTTCTGCAATAGCTGCCTTCTTGCTGTTTAAACATAGGTTCACCATTATGGAATTATTCCCCTTAGTATTTATTTAGGAATAGACCAATCCCTTTCAGAATTAAGGGGCCCGTCTACAAAAGTGTATTAAGCACTTAACTTGTGGGATGACTCCATTAATGGGTTTTAAAATAGTTTCCCTGTTTCTAAATTTTCCAGAAATTTTCTTTCAGGGGGCATAGCATGAGTGGAGAGAGGGTGTGAAAGTATTAGCCAACTAGAACATTATACTTTCTCTTCCAGATTTTATAAATGGCAACTAAAATTGCGTGCAAAAATCTGCACGTGTAGCCAATTTACACATGCAACTTAATTGTTTAACAAACTAATCGACTTGCACTTAAAGGTACCCAATACTCCAAAGTGACCCCTCTTCTACTCAGACTGCACTGGCTACCTATAGGTTCATGCATTACTTTCAAATTATGTGCATTCACCCACCAAATAATTTATGGTTCATCCCCATCTTACATGCAGAATCTTATAGAGCTATCAACATGTAATGCTAAAAAATCAACCAGAGACTTTCTTGTATTACACTTCCCTCAATGTAATAAAATCAAATATAAAACTATCCACAATGCTGGATTTTCATACCAAATTACAACCAGATGGAACTCTTTGCCCAAACAACTCCATCAAACTCTTATTTTGTAAACTCTTGAACACTCACTTGATAAGATTGACCTCTAACAACAGAAATAACTAACCTAACTAAACTTGCAATGACAACAACTCTGGCCATATTCACATTCTATCCTATGTATTACAAACATGTTATATGAACAGGATTTAATGTTATGCTGTTATTGGTAATATATATATATATATATATATATATATATATATATATATATATATATATATATATATACAGTGCACTCCATTTAAGTGCATGTCGGATAAGCGCATGCTCTGTTTAACTGCGGTACTTCGGTCCCGTTTTTGGCGCCATCAAACTTTGGTTTAGTGCACCACTGATAAGTGCAAAATTTACTTATATGCATGGATTAAGACTGCTCCTCTACAGGAAAGACTCCGCATAAGCGCACGCACGGAATATGGAAGCCGATTGGCGCATGACAAAGGCATTTTAATAGATTTGAAATCTCATTGATTAACTGCCACAGGCAGAAGAAGCGAAAGAATGTTGTTAGAATGTACACTGGAGTCGTCGTCATCGCGCAACTGTAAGACACTGGCTGAACAAATAGAAGTTCTTAAAAAATTTGAAAACAAACAAAGTCAAGCATCTATTGCTAAAGAATATGATGTCAATCCCAATCAAATTTCACGTATCTTGAAGCAGAAAGACCAGCTTCTGGAAGACTGGCAAAACAATACAAATCCACAACGGAAACGGGCGGGAAAAGCTGAGGATGTAGAAGATGCTCTTCTTCAGTGGTTTTCTCAAGTCAGGAGCAGACAGTTTCCTGTCAGTGGTCCACTGCTTATAGAGAAAGCTAATCAGCTAGCTGAAAGTCTTGGACTAACTGAATTCAAAGCCACTGTTGGATGGTTGGAAAGATGGAAGGAGAGGAACAACACAAAATTCAAGAAACAGCATGGTGAAAACCAAGACGCTGATGACTTTGGTGCTGAAAATTGGGTTGTTTCAGTTCTTCCTACCATCTTGAACAAGTTTGTACCTCGTGACATTTTCAATGCTGACGAAAACGGTCTCTACTGGCAAGCGATTCCTGATGAAACACTTGTATTCAAACAAGCTGAAACTACAGGAAGTAAAACATTGAAGGACTGACTGACGATCCTCCTTTGCTGCAATATGGATGGGAGTGAGAAGTTGGAACCACTCGTCAATGGAAAGAGCAAACAGCCCCATTGCTTCAAGAATGTTAAGCAACTTCCTGTGTCATACGAGGCTAATGCAAATTCATGGATGGCTGGGGAAATTTGGAAGCATGGCTAAAGAAGTTAGACACTAGAATGCGGGCACAAAAGCGTCAGATTTTGTTGCTTTGTGATAATTGTGCTGCACACAGTGATGATGTCAGACTGTCTAACGTCAAGGTGGTCTTCCTGTCACCAAACACTACCTCTCTGATCCAACCTCTGGATCAGGACATAATAGCCAATTTCAAACAACATTATCAGGCTCTTGTGCTAAGTCGTCTGATGAGCATTATGGATGACCATACTGGCAAGGATAAACGTGCTGGTGAACTGGCTCGTAATCTATCACTGTTGGATTCCCTACATATGCAGAAAGAAGCATAGAATCATGTTACACAGGCAACCATTGTGAACTGCTACAAGCGGGCAAGCGTTGTTAGGGATGTGGAGAGGGATGAAACAGATGCAGCTGTTGCAAACGCATCAGATGAACAGGCTATTGACATCCCAGCCTGTGTTACTGAAGAGAAGTTTCATCACTACGTAGCTGTTGATTACGATCTACAAACAGCTGACAACAGCACTGATGTCCAGATATGTGCCTACATGCAGGCAATGGCTGATGATGAAACAGATGATGAAATGAGCAGCGAGGCACATGCTGACGAAATTCAACAATCTCCTGTCACTTTTGTAAGAGTGCTGGAGAGTCTCAACACCATGGGGGCCTATCTGGAGGCCACTGGATGTCAGTGCTATGACAGTTTTTACCGTCTGGCAGATGTAGTCTATGGAACTCACAGACACAGGAGTATACAGAGGACTATGACTGATTACTTCAAGTAAGCCTAATGTCAGTTAACGAAGACTGTATAACGTCAGTTAACAGAGACTGTATACTGTATGTATAATAAACAGTACTGTACATATGCTTATCAGATGTCAAGTTTCTTTGAGTCACAACGGTTAAGTGCACGCTCCGGTTAACTGCATGTATTTCTTTGGTCCCAGACCCTTGCACTTAAGCGGATTGCACTGTATATATATCAGTGCACTGTATATATATCAGTTCTACTTGTATTATTGTGAACCACATTGAACTTGAATCCTAATGTGGAATATAAATGTCATCAATAAATAGATAAATCAGCACTGATAATTGGTCAATAACAGGCACGCGCAACTTTCTAAGTGTATTCTGTCAATTGGTGCATGTAAATTCTAATGCGTGGATCACAAAAGGGGGTGTGGCAATGGGAGGGGCATGGGAGAGTCATTGGCTTTCCTGAAAATCACACACACTGTTATAGAATATGCCCAATCCTTGCCTAAGTAAGACACGGGCATTTATACCAGGTTTTAGTTGGCTTAAATGGCTGTGCCTAAATTTTATTCACGAGATGGCCACTACGCATATTCTATAAACCACGCCTAACTCAATGCTAACTTTAGGTGAGGTTTATAAAATACCAATAAAAGTGTGTGTGTGTGTGGGGGGGGGGGGGGGGTTGGCATGATATATATAATTTAGTCCACTATTGGGCTCATTTTCGAAAGAGAAGGACGTCCATCTTTCGACATAAATCAGAAAATGGACGTCCTTCTCCCAGGGACGTCCAAATCGGTGTAATTGAAACCCAATTTAGGACGTCCCCAACTGCACTCCATCGCAAGGACAGCCAAAGTTCAAGGGGGCATGTTGGAGGCGTAGCGAAGGCGGGACTTGGGCGTGCCTAACACTTGGACGTCCTTGACCCATAATTGAAAAAAATAAGGACGTCCATGATGAACACTTGGATGTTTTCACCCGGACCTGTTTTTCTTATGACTAAGGCACAAAATGGTGCCCGAAATGACCAGATGACCACCGGAAAGAATCGGGGATGACCATCTGTTACTCCCCCAGTGGTCACTAACCCCTACCACCCTCAAAAATCATCTTTCAAAATATATCATGCCAGCCTCTATGCCAGCCTCAGATATCATACTCAGGTCCGTGACAGCAGTATGCAGGTCCCTGGAGCAATTTTAGTGGGTGCAGTGCACTTCAGACAGGAGAGGAGCAGATGCACTGATGCAGGAAGGTAGGGAGCAGGGACAGTGGCGGCCTGAGTGAGTGGCGGCAGTGGTAGCAGCTGCATCCTGAGTAGGGGAGACGGCAGCTACATCCCAAGTGGAGGAGGCGGGGAAGGGTGGGGCGGGCGGCAGCAGCTCTGTCTGTCAGTGGTCCTGTCTGGTTCCAGAGGGCTGGAGCTAACCAGAAAAACATGCTTTTACATGTGGACACTCAACATGCCCGAGTGAAGGGGAACGATAACTATTCTGTGCTGAGATAATGACCTTAATGTTCTGGTTGAGACATAAGGAAGAGTCATAGATGCCACATAGGAAGGAGAATTGGCAAAAAAATGCTCAACAGTAAGATCTTAATTTAATGTGAAAAGAGATGGCCAGTCAGTGGAATTGTATATATAATGGTGATACATGGTTATATTTATGAACACTCCCTAATAAATGAATCACTGTGTTTTGTAATGTCTGCAAGCATTTAATGGTATAAGCAAGTAAACCAGCATAGACCACGTTTCCATAACCTAGATGAGAAATTAGTAAGGCATGTTGCAAAAAAATGTAAACTACTTACGTCTGGGATGTGTTAAAAAGCTCGCAGGTGCCGTAGTACACAAAAAACCTTTTGTACCACATTGGAGATTTGTTCACGGAAAGTAAGATGACTATCAAGGATGACTCCCAGGTACCTAAATAAAAAGTTGTGGGAACACCCCCTCCTGATTCAGCATTAGTTTTGGGCTTGCTGCGCATTAAAATTCAACATTATTGTGCATTAAGTCCAAAACTTAATGCATTTTAGTTGAAGCGCTGCTAAGTCTATGTAGAAGTTTTGAAATAAATAGCTCAAAACGGAAGAGTTTTATGTACGGAAGCAAAGTCATATTGGTTTTTGAAGTCTGAAATGGTTATAATTTAATATTTGAGTATAATTGAAATACACAAAATGATATGCTTTTGTTTTAGATATCATAGTAAAAAGCAAATATTCTACAAGTGAGATGTTTGTATTACTATTACAAAAAACAAACAGGTGAATCAAAGATCTAAGCTACCTACAGTCAGAGGAAAAATGCTTGGATCTTTAATATTTTTGATTAAAAGTCTTCATAACAAAGTGAGAATCCTACAGTCACAGCATGAGCTTCAGAAACATGGTTGACATGCTCCATTCTTCCCCTCCACAGATTGTTTCTAATTAAAGACTCCACAGCTGCAAGATGCACTTGAAATCAATGTCTAAACCTATGTCACCATAGCTGTGTGTCTAACCACACTTCTAAACTGAATTCTTAGTTTCTGCCTCTCAGCAAGCAGCTTTTTAGGGGTGAAATTTGACAGACAAGTCAGTCTCCTCATCTCTGTCTACTACATATTATAAAAACTGGTTCATTAGTATGTCTGTTGGAAAAGTGTATAAAATATTGACTTGTTTAAGATTTTGCATATATTTTATGCTCAAAAATGACTGGGAAATATCAAACAGTTTTCATACCCTGTCTCGAAGATGATTTGAGCAATTGGTTTTATTATTCTACATGCTGTAGTTTAGCTTAAAATGTATATTCTCAATATATGCAATTAAGAAAACATCTAATAAACATACAGTGGCAAGTATTTGTACAAGTGGGAAAAGCATGTAGAGCATGACTCATAGAATTCTTTCCAACTCCTCTGCATGTGCATGTACATTTGTCATTGTTTGGTGTGTGTGTGTGTGTTTCCATGCACACACATATGTCTATTTTGTATCTGTATTTCCTATTTTGTCTGTGGCAAGTCAGATGAAGGGTAGTTTAGGGGGTTATGGTGGTTTTGAAGGTAGTGGAGAACTTGTAGGCAGTGGTTCAAGATATGTACGATTGTTCATAAAATCATTTACGGAGATTCCCTGACCTACATGCTAGACCTCGTGGACCTGCCTCCCAGAAATGCCAAAAGATCTGCCCGCACATTTCTTAACCTACACTTCCCCAGCTGAAAAGGATTAAAATACAAACTAACACATGCGACCAGCTTTTCCTACATGAGCACGCAGCTGTGGAATGCACTACCAACTAACTTTAAAACAATTAGCAAAATAACTAACTTTCGTAAATCTCTGAAAACATATCTCTTCAACAAGGCCTACCACGATAACCCTTAGCTTAATTATAACACTTCATCACCCCACTCTTATTCTGAAAGTCTCTTTCTATAACTGTTTTGCTTAGTTCTTTTTTGTCATCCTTGATTCCTTTGTAACACCAATTGCATTTTTTACACTGGAATGGCGACGCCATAACAGGTCTTTGTAAGCCACATTGAGCCTGCAAATAGGTGGGAAAATGTGGGATACATAAATAAATAATAAAATCTACAGCAATATCATCTCCCTGGTCATTAGATTGCGGTGTGCCTCAGGGTTCTCCCCTATCCCCAATTCTATTCAACCTTATGATGATTCCTTTGGCCACATCCCTTTCCAAACATGGTCTCAACCCTTTTATCTATGCTGATGATGTTACCGTATTTATTCCCTTTAAATCTAACCTGGCAAAAATTTCCGACAAAATAACCAATGGTATGAATATCCTAACTTCTTGGGCCAACGCTTTCAAAATGAAATTGAACAAAGACAAAACTCAATGCTTAATCCTCTACTCCCAATATTCCACATTCCATCCAACTACTCTCACCACTCCTGATATCACAATTCCTATGTCCAACAATCTGAAAGTCCTTGGAGTTACATTGGATAAATACTTATCCCTTGAAGACCACGCAACATCCATCACCAAGAAAATGTTCAACATGATGTGGATGTTGAAACGTGTACCTTCCGCAATTTGGTACAATCCACGGTACTCACCCAGGCTGATTACTGTATAAGTATCTTCATTGGATGTAAGGCCCAAATCATGAAGAAACTTCAAACTGCCCAAAACACGGCAGCTAGACTTATTTATGGGAAGCCTAGATTTGAAAGTGCAACACCTTTCCGTATGAAACTTCATTGGCTCCCCGAGTCAACTTTAAGGCCATCACACTAATCCACAAGATCATCCATGGAGTATCACCAAGTTACATGGTCAATCTTTTAAATCTTCCATCCAGAAACAGGTCAACATCTTCACGAACATACCTTAACCTACACCTTCCCAATTGCAAAGGACTAAAGTAAAAAACATATCATGTATCTAACTTCCCCTTCCTGGGATCCCAACTCTGGAATGCTCTACCCAGATACATTCCATCAACTAGTGAGTACCTTCCTTTTAGAAAACTATTGAAAACCCATCTATTCAAACAGATTTACCCGGACGACTTGACCTACCATAAGCAAACATAATCAACCCATCCATTTACCGGTTTATCTTATCATTAACAACGACTTAGAAATGACCTCCTACCAATCTTCTTACTCTCCATACTCTTCCCCTACCTCTTCTTTATTGCTCTACGTCCTTGCCTATCCCTATCCTTTCTCTCATACCTCTTTTATTCCATTTACCCCTTGTTCATTTGTCCTACCACATACCTCCTTTGTTGATTCTGATACTACAGATTGTATTCTCTTGTTACTATGTAAGCCGCATTGAGCCTGCGATGAGTGGGAAAGTGCGGGATACAAATGTAATAAATAAATAAATATGTAATACCAATTGTATATTTTACTGTGGTATGGCGAATGGCATGACGGAACATTGTAAGCCACATTGAGCCTGCAAATAGGTGGGAAAATGTGGGATATAAATGCAACAAATAAATAAATAAAAATATTTGGAGAATAATAATCCGAAAACCGGGGACGACCATCTCTAAGGTTGACCATCTCAACATTTATGTTGACCATCTCTAAGGTCGACCTAAATGTTGAGATTTGGGTGTCCCCAACCGTATTATCGAAATGAAAGATGGCCGCCCATCTTGTTTCGATAATACGGGTTTCCCCGCCCCTTCGCGGGGAACATCCTGCGAGGACGCCCTCAGGAAAACTTAGGCACCCCGTTCGATTATGCCCCTCCACGTTTATTTTGGAGATTTTTTTCTCTTTTTCAAGTTTAAAGTTTGTTACTTGATTTATCATTTCTAAATTTCTGTTCAAGTGAAATAATCCTTGGAATATTTTTGAAATTTCAGTTTAAAAAATTCCTTAAGGTAATCCCACATCTGAATTTTGTTTTTTGAAGTCTAGAACCTTCACTTTTAAATAAATCCTCCCCACGCCTGTCTTAATATTAAACCATACCATCTGGTAATCAATGAATGCCAGATGATCGCCTACTATATCATCAGAAACACTCTCCCCATTAGTAAGCACTTAGGGCCTGATGCACTAAAGTCCCTGGAAAGAACCTTTCGTTAGTTCCACCATAGTAAAAATTACCACGGTGGTAATAGCGAGTAATTCTAAAAAAAGAAAACAATTGCATGCATATGAGCTGCACAGACATTTGCTGTGCAGCTCAAGCCAGCGCATGAACATGGCATCCAATCACTAAGCGTGCTTGCTATGCACATGCCCTGAACAGCTCTCCACAGCGTTCCACATCGTTGTTACACACATACAAGCTGTGTGTATGAAAGCTGTGTGTAGTATTTTTTTCAAGCTTTCAAGATGCCACAGCTGGTGGGGGGTGGGGGGGGGGGGGAGAAAGGCAAAAATGGATCTTTTGAATGTTTCATGATCCCCTGCTCTTTGGAGCTCTGACTTCCTTTCTCTGACTTTGTTCGTGGGACATGATCCTGATGACCCCAGAGAGCTGCTTTCTACGACTCTAGGCAAGAACTGTTATTGCAGTGGGAGAGGGGTTAAAAATGGTGAAAGAAGCCAGTGTAGTTGCAAATGGAAGCTTGAAATGTTGCAGCCACAGCAAAGGCCAGCTCTGATGTTCTGACAAGCTTGCAAGCATATAGCAGCACTTGAACCCACCATAGCACAGATCTGCAGTGACTGCACAGGCTGGTCCAGAGAATTACGGCTGCTCCAGACCCCCTGTAAATTTTCTATCACTAAGTTCCTTTAAATGCATCACTCAGAAATGGCTGTGCATCCCTTGGAATGCACATTTGGATACAGATAAGCCCGTTTAAATAAATGAGCATGGCATTTCCTTTAACTGCCAGCAGATCCCCTTTGTGCATTTCCCCATTGAATAACGTGCTCACTAAACCAGCTGGAACCAGTCAAGAAAGCACGTTGATGGCCCAGTAGGTTTAGTACATCTCCCCCTAAGTCCAATATGGCCCCCATACCATGTGGGTTCCATTACCAACTGCTGAAATACTTCCCCCTGTAGAGAACCCAGGATCCCCTGCTTCTAAAAGACCTTGCAATAGGGATACCCAAATCAATATCTGGCATATTAAAATAGTGCTTCCCTTTTCACAGCTACATTTTGAATGTCTTCAATTAAATTTCTGTCCATTTTTTCTGACTGTGAAGGAGGCCTGTATATCACACCAGTGTAAATACATTTGTCATTTCTTCTTTCCAGATTGACCCACAGTGCCTCTTTCTTACCCTGTAGGTCTTGAAATTGTGTGGCTTCAACATATAAAGCCACTCTCCTCCCTTTCTTCCTACTCTGTCTTTCCTGAATAGATTACAGCCAGGTATAACTACATCCCAGTCTTGGTTCTCTGTGAACCATGTCTCTGAGTTCACCACTAAATCCAAATCAGCCTCTTCCATCACAGCCTCAAGATATAAAACCTTATTTCCCATACTTCAGGCATTGGTATAAACTGCTTTACAGACGTTGTCCTTTTCCCTCCATTTGTGTAGAGGTAATTAATATTTCACTTGCCTGAGGGCTTGTACTTACCTAGAGGCTTTGATCATCCTGCCCCAATGATTCAAGTTTAAAGCCCTCTTCAGTAGGTTAGCCAGTCTGTTTCTGAAGACAGCTCTTCCCTTCTTTGATAGAGAAGCTAAAGCCAGAGGAGAAAGAGATGCAGCTGCAGAACTTAACCTTAAATTTCCCATGTGATGTATGACAAGACAAAAAGAAGTATAGTGTTGTAACCCTGGGCACACTCCTCCAGCTCAACTCCTGACCCCAGGGTTTCTTCACTTCTTACCCAGGAACCAGTCACAGCTCTCACTGGCAGGTTCATATAAGCTCATAAGCTGCGCACAGGCCTGGGCCAGACTTACTGTGGTAGGCTAAGAGCTCTCTTTCTCTGGCCACTCACTCAATAATTAGTCAGCAGTCTCCGCTGCAATAAACTTCAACTTGCTTTACTAACACATCTCGAAAAAGCAATAGATAAACTTGATAACTTAGTCTGTAAAATGCAGAGTTCAGGGGGAACAGCTCAAACAGGTTCTCCCATATGGTCAGAGTACATAAATCAAAATCACAAATCAATTCTGTTTCAAAATCTCCTCTATTTGCAGCCAGAGCAAGGTACTTGACATTCTCCTCATGATTAAATTTACAGGTCCACAATAATCTCCACATGCACAACTGTTTTAAGTCTTTTCAGCTTTATCTCAAACTCCTCGGTTCTACTATCGGGGAACTAGCATGGGGTAACCAGCCACTCTAGGTCTCTGTCAGCTTTTCAGCTTCAACACATTACCAAGGGAGACTATAAAAGAAATTACTCCATCTATAAAGTTGACACCAGATGAACACTAATGTGTATAAGGTTATGAGCGAGTGTTATGATGTTAAGAGAATCAATTGATATAACAGGATTTTAGTTACCCCACTCAGGTAAGAATGTGCAAGCATGATATTAAAGTGCAAATGAAAAGTTTATTGCAGTTATTATTGAAACTAGTTAAAACTTTCTTAAAAACCTGCCTACTGGATCCAGAGAAATACAAATCTAATCTGATTTTCTTTTTACAGCTGAGTTTCCACAACTGACATTCAGGTAAATAAAATATGAGTGTTTTCATTTTTTTTTAGTTAACTGGTAAAACATTGTACTACTGAAATAACTCTTTCCCTTTTTATTGCAGGGTGTTGGGTTTATAGCAGAGAGAATAGCACGTGGGTGAGCTGCATTAATCTCTTTCAGTCTATATTTCATTCGCAAGATTTCTACAGCCCTCTGTCCCATCCTGGAACAAGATCCATTTACCAAGTGCAATGCAAGTCCTGCCAGAAGTCAGGCACACCTGCTCCAACTTCTCTTACCTGGGTTTTTCCCTCAGGCTCTCCTACTTTGCTCCCTCATTAGGAACACTGCTGCAGGTACCTTCTGGGCTTCCAAACACCACACTTGCAAATTTCCCCTGCTTTGGTCCACAGAACTTTCCCCTTGGTGTTACAGGTCTCGGCGGGGTTGGGCTACCAAAGACCAGAATTTTCTCTAAGCAAACACTTCTTTAGTTTCAGTAGTCCAGCCCCCTAGAGCTAGGCTTTACTCTGATTTTCTCCCTTAGCTCTCTCACAGTCTAGTGACCTCCCTGAAAATCCTTCCTCCCACCCACTAAGCATGGGCATTTTCGGGAGGGGGTGGGGAGGGAAGGGAGATCACAGTATTACAACAATGCATGCAAGAAATATAATCAGAGGGCTAATAATCAAAGTGATTTCATTGGGCAGGACCGCAGGAGAAGGTCCTGCCTGGCTAAGTCACCTGTGCAGGTTTAACCAGATAGTGCCACTGAATATCAACACTAACTGCCTAAACCAAAACTGACTATTCACTGGGCGGTTTGTGGGTGGAGTCGGGGCTGAATCAACTTTTAACCAGTTAAGTGCCGATGTTCAGCCCTTCACTGGCTAAGATAACCACATAAATAGCATTCGTATCTTTGGCCTGTTGAGCTTAACCAGTTAAGGTTGAATATTGATACTTAACCAGTTAAGTGCCAGCCGGTCGCACATACCCAGATATTCAATGCCAGTGCCCAGATGTGGCCCATCTTTGAATATTTGGGCATAAAGCTGATGGTGGTGAAAAAAAAATCACTGACCACCGCAGGCTGAATATTTACCCCAGAATATCTAACAAAAGTATAAAATTAAGTAGATCAATAGCCAATTCAACCAGCACTTTACGATCAAAAACCTTTGGTGATAAAAGAAGTTGACACAGTATTGAAAGACATATCAAAGACCAAAGTACCATTCATAGATGGATTTCTCATTAATACATTATGAGGGGCATAATCGAACGCGAACGCCCATCTCCATGGGCGTCTACCTCCGAGAACGGGTACGTGAAGGGGCGGGACAGACCGTATTTTTGAAAAAAATGGGTGCCCATCTTTTTTTTCGATAATACGGTTTGTGCCGGGCAAATGCATTGGATTTGTGCGGATTTGAGCTGGGCGGTTTCATTTTTCAGTGATAATGGAAACCGAAGGTGCCCAGCTCAAAAACAAACAAATCCAAGGTATTTGGTCGTGGGAGGGGCCAGGATTCGTATTGCACTGGTCCCCCTCACATGCCAGGACACCAACCGGGCACCCTAGGGGGCACTTGTAACAAGTTAAAAAAAAAAGTCCTATCTCTCTGTCCTACCCTTATCCCTTATTTGTCCTGTCTGTCTGTCTTGACTTAGATTGTAAGCTCTTTTGAGCAGGGACTGTCTTTTCTTCATGTTCAATTGTGACGCGCTGCGTACGACTGGTAGCACTATAGAAATGATTTGTAGTAGTAGTAGTAGTAAAATTGGCAAAGCAGCATACTTTCCCCTTACCTATTCAATCTGTATGTAGAACAAATCATCAGAGAAGCTTTGAAGAAAGCTTTGGGGTTAGGGCAGAATATTGTAATTTCTGTATCCATGTGATTTCAAGTGGAAAACACTGGATGTGGGCTTTCAAAGTGGAAGGTCACTGGTAACTGAAGCAGTCACAGATGGCAGAAAGACTGGGTCTTCTGTGGTGATAGAAGTTACGTGTGAATATCCTCAATATGCCAGCATATGAGTGCTTGATTCTTACTTACCTGCTTCCTACTACATCTGTTCAAAGACCCTCTCGAGGTACTTGGGTTTCTTGAGGGGCTCACCAACAACCTTCGCTATGCTAATAACATTACTGACTGAAAGTGAAGTTGATCTAATTATCAGGATGAAGGAATATCGTCTCAACAGAGTTTGCAACTTAACAGGAGTGGCCTAGTGGTTAGGGTGGTGATAGAAGTTACGTGTGAATATCCTCAATATGCCAGCATATGAGTGCTTGATTCTTACTTACCTGCTTCCTACTACATCTGTTCAAAGACCCTCTCGAGGTACTTGGGTTTCTTGAGGGGCTCACCAACAACCTTCGCTATGCTAATAACGTTACTGACTGAAAGTGAAGTTGATCTAATTATCAGGATGAAGGAATATCGTCTCAACAGAGTTTGCAACTTAACAGGAGTGGCCTAGTGGTTAGGGTGGTGGACTTTGGTCCTGGGAACTGAGGAACTGAGTTTGATTCCCACTTCAGGCACAGGCAGCTCCTTGTGACTCTGGGCAAGTCACTTAACCCTCCATTGCCCCATGTAAGCCGCATTGAGCCTGCCATGAGTGGGAAAGCGCGGGGTACAAATGTAACAAAAAAAAAAGCACAAAGAAGGCAAAAATCTTGACAACTGGTAAAATCAATCATTCCATCCTTGATGGACAAGTAATAGAAATAGTAGGCAATGTTAACCTGTTTGGATCAATAATCAGTAATGAAAAAACAAGAAGTCAAGAAATCCAATGACACATCACTCTTGGCAGAACAGCTATGAAGGGCATAGGCAAGATCTTCAAGTTCAGAGATGTAGCTCCAGATACAAAGACTCAACTTGTCCAAGTTGTGGTTTTCTGAATAATCTCATATGGATATGATAGTTGGAGAGTGAAGAAGTAAGATTATTAAAAAAAAGTCATTGTCTTCATGGGATATAGGCAATGAGTTATTTCCTTAGGTGCTACCTTTCAACTTTGTTTTCCATGTTTATGACTCCAAACAGCTGTGTCTGTTTCTGGATAATAGCAGTGTTACCCTTGTGATGTCTTAATCACCGTACAGTATAATAGGTGCATTCCCCATGATTCTATATCTTACACACAAGCTTGTGCGCGCAGATTATAGAATAATTTTCATTTCTCACTGCAGCTCCTTGTGACTCTGGACAAGTCTCTTAACCCTATATTGCCCCAGGTACAAAACAAGTACCTGTTTATAATATGTAAACCACTGTAACTACAGGAAGGCGGTATATCAAATCCCATCCTCATCCCCCTTAAAACAAAATACATACTTAATTGATAAATTAGGTGCTAATTAGCAGTACCAATAATCAGCTATAAAGAGTTAGTTGCACTTAAGGGCCGATGCACAGTGGCACCCATTAAATATAGGGAAAAATTATTGGGTTGCAAATAGCAACCAATGCACAAAGGTGCATAGATCCCCTTTTGTATATCAATCGCTGTTTGCAGAAAATCCCTGGTAGTCCAGTAAGGGGGATCATCCCTGATACCTTCCAGCAGGGGCGTAGCCAGACTTCCGTGGGAGGGGGGTCCAAAGCCCGAGGGAGGGGGCACATTTTAGCCCTCCCCCCAGCGCCCCCCCCCCCCCCGCTGCCATTGCCGCCCCCCCACGTCTTTTCCAACCCCCCTCCTGCCGCGAACCCTCCCCCGCCGCCGCCTACCTTCACTTTTGCTGGCGGGGGACCCCACTCCCCGCCAGCCGACGTCCTCTCCGTCCTGCTCCTGCTCTTGTTGCATGCATTGCTGACGTCCTGCACGTTGTACGTGCAGGACGTCAGACTCAGAGAACAGAGTTCTGTTCTCTGAGTCTGACGTTGCATGTACAACGTGCAGGACGTCAGCAATGCATGCAACAGCAGGAGCAGGACAGAGAGGATGTCGGCTGGCGGGGAGTGGGGTCCCCCGCCAGCAAAAGTGAAGGTAGGCGGCGGCGGGTTCGCCGGGAGGGGGATCCAGGCTGGAATCTACGGGGGCCCAGGCCCCCTCGGGCCCCACGTAGCTATGCCACTGCCTTCCAGTGGTCATTTAGGGTACCTTTTTGTGCCTTATTCATTCTGAAAACAGGTCTAGACCAAAACATTAAAGTTTGTGCCCTAGACATTTTCGTTGTGTTCCATTATGCGGTAAAATGTACAGCACGCCCTAAGCCCGCTTCAAATCCCGCCTTTGAAATGCCCCTGACACACCCCCTTGTGATTTGTATGCTCTGCAGATGAAATGCATAGACAGACGTCTGCAAAACAGGTTTCAAAAAACATCGATTTGGATGTTTAGAGACAAAATTGGTCCAAGTGGCACTTTATGACACTTTTTGGACATTATTCCCTTTCATAAATGAGCCCCAAAGTTCACTACCTATCAGATAACACGCATACAGAATAGATAAAGCCGGAGGTAAGGTCTTCCTATCATATAAGTCACTGTTTGCTGCTGATGGATATGGTTCACAGGTCAAAATGTCCTACCACACTATTAATGCCTGACTGCTTTAGTTGTTATATGTGGCTTTCTTCAGTATAGATGATACATAAGCCAAAACCCTTAAGAGGGGCAGATGAGGCTCCATTTTTTATTGCCCCTTGCCATTATGTCCTGGGTTGATATATTAAAGGATGTTTTGATAGGTCATCCACTAAGAGGGAATGAATAGTAGTTTCCATGGTTAGACGGGTGAAAGCAGAATTTGTTTATGCTATGCGAGGATGTGCAAGGGAATGCATTTGTTGTTACATTTTCTGTTTATTTAATTAAATGGTTGATGCATTTAACTACATTTTACAGTGCTTTGGGAGGGCTCCATTAGAATCCGATAAATGAATTATTTAATTTATGAATTATTAACTAAATGAAATGAAATGGAACCTTGTGGTGACTGTGACTATTGAATGATCTATATAAGGGAAAGTTCTGCTTTTGACAGTGTTCTACCAGTGCAATACCTTTATGAGCAGTGGAGCTGTCATTTGTATGACTGAAAAAAAGATTGCAGAGATGGGAAAAGGCGCTACAATAATATCTTGATTCTTAATGGTCTTCTAACTCAGCAGTTGGTAGTGTTTTGTAGCTTGCAAGCTTTCAGAACTTCTTTCTTTCTTTCTTAAATCACAAAAAGTCTTTTCATGTACCATATATGTCTTACTGCTGTTTCTTTTCCTATTCAGTATTTTGCAGCCTGGCCTTGTAAGTGCTTCACAACACGTGTCACTGTGTCAGAATGTTGACTGAAGTATGGGCAGGAATTTTTGACTTACTACCCTTAGACTTTGCTAGCATCATTCCTTATACATACCCCATGCTCTTCCTTTGCATATTACTTATATTATCAGACTGACTATGCATGTCTGAGAAAGGTCTAATGAGGCTCATGCATATTATAGTACATCAGATAATGTATTTTGCATGGAGAGAGTCCTACTCTAAATCTCTCATTACTGGGCCTAGGCAGTAAAATGTTTTAGTGTGTGACTTAATAGAGCTCAATGAGCTATGTAGCAGATTTTACCAAAAGCACTCTAAAACTTGCTCTCAATAGTGTGGTCTCAGTACTAACATGAATATTAATACAAAGGTATCATATCCAGGCTAACTGTAGCAAAGTTCCCTTGCCCAATGTGTCCCCAACTGCAAAGGTACTAAGTACAAATCCTTCTACGCATCCAATGTTTTCCTTTTTAGGTAGCCAGCTTTGGAATGCTCTACCAAGATCTATCCGTACCATCAACGATCTTCTGCCCTTCAGAAAAGCACTGAAGACCCATCTCTTCAAGATTGCTTATCCCAACGATCCAACCTAACCAAATCTTACCCATATGATTCTTATTGACAACAGTTATATTTTGACCATGTCCCCCATTATCCTTATTGCTACCCCATACCCATTCCTTGCCATCTTTCTGCACCTACCTCCCAATGCTCTTTTCCTTCTGAACCCAGTTCCTCCTGTGTTTAACTTACTTTCAGCTAACCCCATTAGCTTTTGCGATTAACACTAACTGTATAGTCTTCTTACAACTTTGTAATTATATACAATGTGTAAGCCGCATTGAGCCTGCCATGTGTGGGAAAGCGCGGGATACAACTGTAATAAATAAATAAATAAATTCAGTTCTTCTCAACCCTCTCCTAGCCACTGAGGTTTTCAGGATTACCACAATGAAAATATATATGAGTTAAATTTGCATAGAATGGACCTCCATATTCCCATGGTAATCCTAAAAAAACATGACGGGCCAGGTGTGCCTCTAAGAGATGGTTGAGAAGGACTGGTATAAGAGACAGTTAGCGGAGAAATTAAATGAATTCTTTGCTTCGGTCTTCACCGAGGAGGATTTGGGGGGGACACCGGTGCCGGAAAGAATATTTGAAGCGGGGGAGTCGGAGAAACTAAACAAATTCTCTGTAACCTTGGAGGATGTAATGGGTCAGTTCAGCAAGCTGAAGAGTAGTAAATCACCGGGACCTGATGGTATTCATCCCAGAGTATTAATAGAACTAAAAAATGAACTTGCGGAGCTACTGTTAGAAATATGCAATCTGTCCCTAAAATCGAGTGTAATACCGGAAGACTGGAGGGTAGCCAATGTTACTCCGATTTTTAAGAAAGGTTCCAGAGGAGATCCGGGAAATTATAGACCGGTGAGTCTGACGTCGGTGCCGGGCAAGATGGTGGAGGCTATTATTAAGAATAAAATTGCAGAGCATATACAAAAACATGGACTGATGAGACAAAGTCAGCACGGATTTAGTGAAGGGAAGTCTTGCCTCACCAATCTAATGCATTTTTTTGAGGGGGTAAGCAAACATGTGGACAATGGGGAGCCGGTTGATATTGTATATCTGGATTTTCAGAAGGCGTTTGACAAAGTGCCGCACGAAAGACTCCTGAAGAAATTGCAGAGTCATGGAATCGGAGGTAGGGTATTATTATGGATTAAGAACTGGTTGAAAGATAGGAAGCAGAGAGTAGGATTGCGTGGCCAGTATTCTCAGTGGAGGAGGGTAGTTAGTGGGGTCCCGCAGGGGTCTGTGCTGGGTCCGTTGCTTTTTAATGTATTTATAAATGACCTAGAGATGGGAATAACTAGTGAGGTAATTAAATTCGCCGATGACACAAAATTATTCAGGGTCGTCAAGTCGCAGGAGGAATGTGAACGATTACAGGAGGACCTTGCGAGACTGGGAGAATGGGCGTGCAAGTGGCAGATGAAGTTCAATGTTGACAAGTGCAAAGTGATGCATGTGGGTAAGAGGAACCCGAATTATAGCTACGTCTTGCAAGGTTCCGCGTTAGGAGTTACGGATCAAGAAAGGGATCTGGGTGTCGTCGTCGATGATACGCTGAAACCTTCTGCTCAGTGTGCTGCTGCGGCTAGGAAAGCGAATAGAATGTTGGGTGTTATTAAGAAGGGTATGGAGTCCAGGTGTGCGGATGTTATAATGCCGTTGTATCGCTCCATGGTGCGACCGCACCTGGAGTATTGTGTTCAGTACTGGTCTCCGTATCTCAAAAAAGATATAGTAGAATTGGAAAAGGTACAGCGAAGGGCGACGAAAATGATAGTGGGGATGGGACGACTTTCCTATGAAGAGAGGCTGAGAATGCTAGGGCTTTTCAGCTTGGAGAAGAGACGGCTGAGGGGAGATATGATAGAAGTGTATAAAATAATGAGTGGAATGGATCGGGTGGATGTGAAGCGACTGTTCACGCTATCCAAAAATACTAGGACTAGAGGGCATGAGTTGAAGCTACAGTGTGGTAAATTTAAAACGAATCGGAGAAAATTTTTCTTCACCCAACGTGTAATTAGACTCTGGAATTCATTGCCGGAGAACGTGGTACGGGCGGTTAGCTTGACGGAGTTTAAAAAGGGGTTAGATAGATTCCTAAAGGACAAGTCCATAGACCGCTATTAAATGGACTGGAAAAATTCCTCATTTTTAGGTATAACTTGTCTGGAATGTTTTTACGTTTGGGGAGCGTGCCAGGTGCCCTTGACCTGGATTGGCCACTGTCGGTGACAGGATGCTGGGCTAGATGGACCTTTGGTCTTTCCCAGTATGGCACTACTTATGTACTTATGTAGTACTCTCAGCAAAATCAAAAGTAGCTCTCCCCTCAGAGCAGTCAATCTGCTTTCAACACTCCTCCCAAAACAGTAGAAAATCCATTACCCCCTTTCTGACATCATCAGGAAGTTGTATCTCCCATTTAGTCAACTTTCCTCTATGAACCCTCTCAAAATTCTTCCAGTCCCTCTGTAAAGGATGCATATTCTTAGAGATACCCCTATCTTCACAGCTTGGATGCATGCCAGAGCCGTCAGCATTATTGCAACTGCTGAATGAAGTCAGTAGGGATGCTTTACCACTATTACATGATGCTGCCTTTAGTTGGAATTTTTTTTCTGTAATTATTAGCGTGGTGCTAACTCAGCACTAATCAGGCAACACTGTGCCCTGCCCAGTTACCTCTAGGTTACTGTGGGAACCTTACCACCACTTTAATGGCTGGTGGTGTGCCAAATTAGAGTTACCACCCGGTTACTGCATGGCTCTTGCGGTAATTTCAAATTTGGCGTGCATCCGCTACGTGCGCCTGAAAAATATTTTTTTATTTTCTGGCGCGCATAGCGGAGGCGCGCCAAGTGGCATCTGACACGTGTAGGTCATTACCGCCCAAATTCTTTACCGCTAGGTCTATGGCTGGCAGTAAGATCTCAGACCCAAAATGGACAAACGGCAATTTTAATTTTGCCGCATGTCCATTTTCGGCCAAAAAAAAACAGGCCTTTTTTACAGGTGCGCTGAAACATTATTCTGTTTGCACCCAAAACCCATGCCTACACTACCGCAGGCCATTTTTCAGCGCGCCTTTGTAAAAGGACCCCAAAGTGCTTGATTAGTGCTCAAACATTTGGCACTTACCTCTGGATGCCTGAGCACGTCCCACACTATACCAGATTAAGCTGTGTTAGGCGCCTGTTACTGCCTAACACAGCTTAGTAAAAGGGCCACAAAATTATTTTGAAATTATCTTTCTGCCAGACACATTTTATGATAAAATCTCCCATTTTTTGAAGAAAAAAAAAAGTCTAGTTCTTGTTGATTTTGTCCATTTCCAATAAGTCTACTATTTCTATTCACCATAAAAGTAAGAATGGTACAACTGAGTCGGTCCATTTCACCAGAAAGTAATTACTGCGTAAATTACCAAATGAAAGAACTGCTTCTGATATGATTTATGGCCTTTCATGCCTGTGCATTTCTCTAGCTTAGTATGTTCCAGCTAAAGATTCTCCTTCACAAGATTCATGTTTCAGATTTTTCTGGGTATTTTTGACAGGACTGAAAAAGTGCATCAAAGACCACACTTTTACAATCAGAACATTTGATGGAGGCTAAAATAACTTTTGGAAACGTTGTGATGGTGGAATGATATATCACAGAATGATTTTCAATTCTATTTCCTTGAGATGCACTGAAATTTGGGCTTTATGGATGCAAACTGAAAGCTGATTTAAATATTTCTCCCGAAATTTTACAATAATGATCTTTGCTCCTTATTTTCTAAACCTCCCTGACCTATTTGTCAGAGCAGTATAGCAGTGGTGTTCCTTGGTCGGCAGCCACCTGAGGTGGATCACCGCTGCGCACCCCGGGTGCAGTGTCGTCTGTCCCCCCGGGTGCAGCATGACACCCCCCTGGCGCAGCGTCTCCCCTCCCTGGTGCATCACCTCCAAGCCCCCCCCCCCCCCCCCCCCCCCGGTGCATTCTTCCTACCTGCTAGGAGCAGCTGTGCAGCTGTTGGCTCATCCATTTCCCTGCTCCCTCTGCCCCAGAACAGGAAGTAACAGCAGAGGGAGCAGGGAACCAGCAGAGCCTACAGCCGTGCGACTGATCCCTCACTCCTGCCGCGCGCACCCGGGGCGGACCGCACCCACCGCCCTGCCCTCGGTATGCCACTGCAGTATAGAAAGTTTTAAATAAACAAATAAGCATAAGATTAATGATTGCTTGAACTATCAATCTGTAAAATACTGCAAATTGCCAGTAGTTCTCAGAAAAAAATCCCCAAAGGGGTCCTTTTACTATGCTGCGGTAAAAGAGGGCCTGTGCTAGAGTCAACGTGTGTTTTTGACACTATATATTTGACTGTCCCCTTGTCTCACTTCCCATGTTTTCACTTTCTGAGACGTCCTGTCTGTAATATGGGTTTCTGTTTCTAAACCACTTTAACTGATCCTGTCACACTGAAAGCCCCTAGAACCAAATTTGATTTGGATAATGTGGGATATAAGACTAAATAAATGTTCTTGTTGTAAATGCTTTGTTTTCCTGGAAGAGAGGTGCTATATTAAGACAGGGTAAACATACATAAACATTTATTTCTTTAGATTTTGCTCACACCTTTTTCAGTAGTAGCTCAAGGTGAGTGACATTCAGGTACTCTGGATATTTCTCTGTCCCAGGAGGGCTCACAATCTAAGTTTGTACCTGAGGCAATGGAGGGTTAAGTGACTTGCCCAAGATCACAAGGAGCAGCAGCGGGATTTGAACCGGCCACCTCGGGATTGCAAGACCGGTGCTCTAACCACTAGGCCACTCCTCCACTGGCAATATTCTGTGTAGAATCTCCAATAGTAGCAACATTCCATGTTCCACTGCACTAACCACTAGGCTACTCTTCCACTGCCAACATTCCATGTAGAAGCCTGCCCTTGCGGACGCGCAGGCTTCTGTTTCTGTGAGTCTGACGTCCTGCACGTACGTGCAGGACGTCAGACTCACAGAAACAGAAGCCTGCGCGGGTTGCTGATCTGCAAGGGCAGGCTTCTACATGGAATGTTGCTAGTGGAATAGCAACATTAACATTCCATGTAGAATCTCAAATATTTATTTAGATTTTGCTCTCTCACACTTTTTTCAGTAGTAGCTCAAGGTGAGTTACATTCAGGTACTCTGGATATTTCTCTGTCCCAGGAGGGCTCACAATCTAAGTTTGTACCTGAGGCAATGGAAGGTTAAGTGACTTGCCCAAGATCACAAGGAGCAGCAGTGAGATGTGAACTGGCCACCTCGGGATTGCAAGACTGGTGCTCTAACCACTAGGCCACTCCTCCACTCCAGCTGTAGATAGTGCCTCAGTCTGGAAACCCCCTTTCAATGCTCTAGCACTATACAGATAGTACTTGGTGAGAGTGAGGGCAAAGCAAGGACAGAGTGAGAGCATTTCTCCCCTATATGGATGGCTGATATATTTAGCCACTATCCATATAACTAAGGGCCCAATATTAAAAGTGGGTTAACCAGGCAGAAGAGCCTCCTGCCCAGTTACATCACATGTGACTGCCTATCTACTGATGTTCAGTGGCACTCTACTGGACAGTGTTACTGAATATCAGCACTAATTGCCCTTTCACTGTCTAGTTAGCGGCAATATTCAGACCACTAACCAATTAAGTAAGCAGCTAAAGTTAGGACAGTAAAAAGGCTGTCCTAAATTTAGCCACCAAGCTAACCAGGTACCAGTCTGAATTCTGGCTGGTGCGCAGTTAACTTCCTGGTAGCAGCCTGAGGGATTCCTGGAGCCCCTTCCCTCCCTCCTCCCCTGAAGACAAGAAGCCTGACTCCTTTGTAGCCACCCTTCCCCAGGCCTACCTTTGTTAGCCCTGGTGGTATAGGAGATCCTAAGGCAGGAATGATGTCCACTCGCTCATACCCATCATTGATCCGGCCTCAAAATGGTCACCACAACCTCTAGTGGCATTCTCATGGTAGGTGTCATGGTGGGCACATCTACTATGAGCCATGATGGGCAGGAGCAAGTGGGTATTGCTCCTACCCTTAGGACCCCCCCCCTCCCCCGGACCACCAGATCTAACTAGGCCTGGAGGCATAAAGGGGGTGGGGAGTGGGTTTCTTGTGTTCAGAGGGGGAGAGAGTAAGGATCAGGGGAGGGAAGAGGACTCAGGAGGGTGAAGTGTAGGTGGTTATATGTATATTTTGTAAGAGGCCAATTCCTACCTATGTACTCGCT
Source organism: Microcaecilia unicolor (assembly GCF_901765095.1). Lineage (NCBI taxonomy): Eukaryota > Metazoa > Chordata > Amphibia > Gymnophiona > Siphonopidae > Microcaecilia > Microcaecilia unicolor. Next base: position 37,681,225 of record NC_044033.1, on the reverse strand, counting down.
TATGTCTAGGGGGCGTGGCCTCTGCCCAACCTTAGCTGCATGGAAAATAACGGACAGACCAATGGAATATATTAGTTTATTTATACAGCGTTATATACAAAAATATAGAAAACTCTTATCAGCTTATAGCATCAGCAATTCCTGATTGCATGCACAATGATACCAAAAATATAGAGAATAACTATGATTATCCTAGTGGCTAATCTGTAATGACAGATAAACACAATACCAAGATCCTAATGATTACCACACAAATCTTATACTAGGCTAACAGCAACTAGAGATCATAAATCCTGACGTCACACATCTGATGGGTCCGAGCACAGACTAATTATCTAACCCAGCCTGAAGGAAGTAAACTATGATCTCACCGTCCCGGTCACCAGATCAGATTCCTTCCGATGCCTCAGCCGAATGTCTCAGCGAGGTCCCACAAGCTCAGGTGATGCACTTGTCTTGATCAGCCACAGATGATACAGACTCAGTATAGATCCTGTAGACAGCTGTAATCTGGGGAAAAGCTTTGCCAGGTATTATCAGTAAGTCTCTCAGGTAACTTAGGTGCTTGCAGAAATGCAAGTGTTCTCCTCTTCTGTTCTTCTGTTCTTCTCTCTTCTTCTTCTCTCAGGAACTAGTCTCTTTCTGTTCCCGCTTCTCAGATCAATCAGTTTTCTGGGAGCCAATCAGAAATAATCCCACCATGTACTCCCAGCATCTGTATGAAGCTTCCTTTGTCCGTCTTATCTCGTAAGCTCTCTCTCTCACTCTCTCTCCCTCAGGGACATGCATTCTTCCCCGATACAGAGTGACCTTGGAGGTGGTGCAGGCTTCAGTAAATCTATTACAAGCTGAAATGCTGACTTCTGCACAGTTGGTAGTCAGACATATAGGTGAAAGGTTGCAGCGTCCATTTTGGCTGTAAAGATGCTCTCATATGCACCCAGGGTGGGTGAGATCACAGCAAATACTCCTACAGATTCCCCCCCTTGGAGATGGAAATTACTGCAAAGGAGTAAAGGCCTTCTCCAACCTAACTACAAAAATAAGCCAGACAGTTCAGTCAGGATTCAGGTACAAACTTCATGGTCAAAACTACAAAAAGTTTCAAGTAAATCTCAACTAATGCAAACTAACACTCTTCAAACAGTTCAATTAAGCAAAATAATGTTCACAAGGAAATCACAAATGCTAATACAGCAAAATACTGAATAATAGAACCCGCATGTGCAGTTAGTTAACAGTCTTAACACATGAAAATTAATCAAACAAATCATGAACCATAATCACATAGATCATGAAAATCACATCATGCAAAGCAAAGCATATTAGTACAGAAAAGTGAAAATGGAATAAATTGTTGGCAAAACTCTGGTTAGAGGTAACTACATAAAGTCTTGCAATCTCATCGCCGTAGGTGACAAAGTGTTTACGCGATAGCGTAAATGACGAAGGTCTCTCCAAAACACTACAGCACACAGGAGCATGATGAACCACGAGATGGTCAAAAGTGGGATGACAACGTGAGTGGACATGTGGAACTGGATGACATCAGATGAACGACGTTTGTAATCTGCAACCTCGAGAGTCTCATGGTCAACAGATAATTCAACAGTGTGAGAGTCTTTGGACTGTAAAAATGGTATAAGGTCCATAGCAAAGTCAATAGGATGTCCACGAAATACATCAAGCACTTCCAACTCAGAAACAACCGGGTCTGTGTCAAGATAAAACAGGGAAACTCCTCCTACATGGGCAACAGCATACTTGGGTACAGCGATTACACAAACATTGCAAGGAAGAGTGTAACGGTTGATTACATCATGCTTCTGAAAGGTGACAGTAAGTTCCGTACTAGGTGTGCTAACTAACCATACCGTATCCAGTACAGCTACAGTGGTATCAGAAAAATCGTCATATTTTGATACGGTAACCTTACACTTCTCTTGGACATTCTCTGTGGACAAGCCACAAAGAGCTTCGGTTGTGTCTTTCAGGAAAGGTTTACCAGGGCATAGCCAATTAACATCTTTAGTTTTGTGGCAAAGGTCTAAGTTAGGGACCAAATAATGTTGCGGAGCATCCTGTTGGTAAGCAACATACTTAGGTGTATCAACATTAAGGTACAAATTCTCATGCCAAGTACCTACATTTACAACTTGTTTAAGCTGGTATACATTCTCAGGCATAATAAATGGCAAATTAAGGATGAAGGCAATTTCCATACGCTCCATATCCAAATAAAGGGGAAAGGCAGTACCTAAATGAAATGCGATTTGAATTTGAAAAGGTTCAATAGACAAACGGGTAACTTTGGCAAAGGCATCTTTAACAACATCAGATGGTATCAGGTACGTTGGTATCTGTCCCTGCATTAGCTTACTAACACTAGTATCTACTTCCCTAAATAAATCCTGGATAAGGTCCTTAACAGGTTGTATAAACACACGGTCTTCATTCATGGTACCTTTAATTGTCAACAAATCAGCTGTGTTAGCACTAATTTTATGTGAATGTAAATTCACAAGAGTGACCGTATCAGCAATAGTTTTACCCTGAGCCACAAGTTGGCTCTGTTGGACTACCAATTTGGTCTCGATGGCTTTCAAATCTGCTTGGATGGCTTGTATATTGGCCTGCAGCTTTTGGACAGAAACTACGTTGGCAACAGACATGGAAATACCAAAAAGTGAACCAATGGCCGAAAACATCAAACCACCGGCAAGACCCAGAAAACGCTTAGATCTGGACCTGGAATTATAAGGTTGCATAGGTTGTACCATGACTTTGTCCAGTTGATGCAAAATGTTCTTCACTTGTGCACGGGCATTTTGCATATAATTGAAAAACCAGGAATGGGTAACAGCAGACAGAGATAAGTGACTCATATTGAAATGTTTCAGTAGTACATGCATTGGGTCAAGGGACACAACTACTTTCTGTGGAACAATCTGGGACTGGGTAATCAGGAAGCCAGGGGTATCTTGCAGAACAACTCCAGACATGGGACCAGGTTCGATCATCTTGGACCACGATCCCAGCAGCACGGAGATCCAGAACACGATCATCAGGGTTCTTTTCTGCATCTGCAAGGTACAAAGAAAACAGACTATGCTGTTGGGGTGTTAGTACAGTTCGTGTCATCAACACATACGTCTGGAATCAAATGACTGGGATGACGTGGTCTCAATTGATTGATGTGGACCCATTTAAGGGTGTCTTCACCCTTAGTATTTTTCTTGAGGCAAATTTGGTAAGCCACAGGTGAAGCTTTTTCCACTATTGGGAATGGACCACGCCAACTAGGCAGAAACTTCCTTTCTTTAACCTTGTTTCTGGCAAAATTGAAGTAGAATACCTTGTCGCCAATTTGGTATTCTTTAGAGGTAGTCCCTTGATCATAATAGGCTTTTCTACCTCTAGCGCTACTTTCCAAGTTTTTCTGAGCAAAGGCAAAGGCACTTTGCAAATGCTTACGCAACTGGGTGACATATTCATGAGTGGAGGTAGCACTGGACAAGTTCACATCATTAGTCCTGTACAACAAATGAATTGGTAATGTCATTTCCCTACCTGTCATCATCTCAAAAGGAGACACTCCGGTGGAACGGTGGGGTGTGGAACGAATCGCCATAAGGACCAATGGTAACACAAGGTCCCAATTCTTACCTGAGGATGACACATACTTCTTCAGAATGGTCACGATGGTGCGATTAGCTCTTTCCACCTGTCCCGAAGATTGAGGTCGGTAAGCTATGTGCAACTTACTCTTTACTCCAAGCATCTTCCACATATGTTGAATCACCTCTGCCGTGAACTGAGAACCTTGGTCTGAATCCACTCGCATAGGCAAACCCCACCGGCTGAACACATGATTCAGTAGTAAGGTAGCCGTGGTTTCTGCCGTGCAGTTGGGTGCAGGCAGACACTCCAACCACTTGGTGAACAAGCAGGTGACTGTGAGCAAGTACTTGTTACCACGAGTGGATCGAACTACAGGACCAACCCAATCAATCTGGATATCCGACCAGGGCATGGCGATACCCTTCTTCCTAAGTGGTGCTCGGTGAGATGGTGAAGATGGCTGGAAACGACAACAGGTCAAACACCCTCGCGTGTACAACTGTACATCCTGTCGCATGTGAGGCCAATAAGCTACTTGCTTTAGGGTCTCATAGGTGATATTCTCCCCTCGATGTCCAGCACATGGTTCGTCATGGGCATGCTGCAACATAATGCCTCGATATTCTTTAGGCACCACCCATTGCTCAATGCCATGCTTACTCGTCCGAATAAGCAGGTCCTTGTGAAGTTTGAACTTCTCTCGGGAGGCGTAGAGTATCCTCATTTCCTCATCTTGCTTGTGTTCTTCCGTCAGGGAACAGTCTTGCGGATTCCATATGTACTCATAAAATCTACCGATCACCGGGTCGGATTTCTGTGCCATGACAAGATCAAAGGATGGGACTTCCCTGCACCACTGGACCACCGGCGTGTCGTTGGACTGCTTCGCCTGTCGTCGGGTGACTGCATGGACAGCCGCAGTCTCCACATCTGGGGGTCGCCATAATTCTCCTGTAAGCGCACCCTCCTTGGCCAGGTGATCGGCGAAGTCGTTTCCCAGCTTGTCGGGACTGTCAACTTTTGCATGACCCTTGACCTTCTTCCAATAGATGGTCATGTCATGGTCCTTTACCAGTTGATCTAAAATCTGGATCAAGTTTCCATGATGTACTGGTTTTCCTTTGGAATTTAACATATTTTTCTGCTTCCAGATGGGCAAATGGGACACAAAATTCTGTCTCACATAGTCCGAATCCGTACATATGACCAACTGTCGGACTCCTTTCTGAATTGCAGACTGTACCGCCACCAGAGCTGCCACAATCTCAAGCGTACTGATTAGTTCGCGAGCCCAAGCTGTGTTTCAGGGTCTCTTCAAGATTGGTTGGATCCCATACCACTCCTACTCCTGCAACCAATTCCTTGACTGTATCACGACGGTAAGCACAACCATCTACATAGACCTTAGGCATGGTAGCACAAGTCTGTTCATCATACAGATGGTGTCGATGAGGTTCTTTCTCTAGCGGGGGAACATCTGCTTCGGGAATACCTGCAATGGAATCCTGTTCTGCACAATCATGTAGGTCAGCCATACCTTGGGCTACTGCGTTACGATGTTTCTGAGCATACCTTACCTCCAGAGGCCAGCCTTGAAGAGCCAATGTCCAGGAGACTATTTTGCTGTTTGACACTCGACCGGTCTTAATTCGGTCACTACCCAAGAAACTGATGGGCTGGTGGCAAGTCTCCACAATTAGCTTCTCACCTTGGATGTAACTTCTGAAGTGTTGCAAAGCCCGAACGGTAGACAGGAGTGCTTTCTCACAGTCGGAATACTTCCTTTCCACATCCGTTAGTCCTTTACTGGCATACGCCACTACCCTCTTATCCGTGTCATACTTCTGATATAGGACAGCACTCATAGAGTGTTGGGAATATCCCAAGTCCACGTAGAACTCACGACCTCCCTCGGGGTATGCGAGGCATGGGAAGCAGCTAAGCTTGTCTTTCAGCTCCTGCATAGCAGATTTCTGTTCTGGCCCCCAGACCCAAGGTGTATCTTTCTTCAACAACTTGACCAACGGTCGGGTGATCTCCGCATACTCATCTATGAACTGTCTGGAGTAGTTGCAAATTCCTAGAAAGGAACGAAGTTCAGTGATATTGGTGGGCTGTTTCAACTGTTGTAAAGACTGCACTCGCTTCTTCTGGGGTCGCAGACCCTCAGCAGAAATTTCATACCCTAAGTAATTCAGTGATTTCCTGCACCATTGTCCTTTGGCAAGAGTCAGTTTAGCTCCAGCATCTGCCAACTGTGTGAAGACATGCTCCATCTCCTCCAGGTGTTCCTGAAAGGTAGGACTCTTGATCAGAATGTCATCCACATAGACCACTGTTCCTCGAGCTTCAGCATCTGGTAGGGCTTTGTGTAGGAAAATGTTGAATTCAGCAGGTGAATTGAGAAACCCAAAGGGTGTCCTGTTCCACGTATACTGCTTCTTCCCAAACGTAAAAGCCAGTTTATGCTGATCGTGGGGATGGACTGGTACTGTCCAAAACCCTGATGCCAAATCCAGGCTGGTGAAATACTTAGCCCCCCTGATGGTTGCAAGGTTCTGATCCAGTGGAGCCATAGGCCACCGGGACAAGGGTACTCGCTTATTCAACTGACGGTAATCCAGAGCGATTCTCCAGCTGTTATTCTTTTTCAAGATGGGCCACAGAGGGGAGTTGTACGTGCTGTTGCATTGTCTGATGATACCCCTGGTCTCCAAAGTGTTGAGAATCTCTTGTACAGACTCATAGGAAGCCAATGGAATCTTATACTGACGCACAAAGACAGGCTTGCTACCAGGTTCCGTAGGCACTCTGGTGACATGTAGGTTCGTAAGTCCACAGTCATACGAATCTACAGCAAAAAGGTCCTTGTAATTGTACAACAACTGAGTCAACTTCCTCTTCTCCGTGTGAGTAGTACAAGCATCAGCCTGTTCCACTTGCTCTTTCACCATTGCATCAAACTCTGAGAAAGGTTGGTTGGATGAAATTTCCACCTGTTCTTCAATGTCCTCCTGCAAGGTTGAGGTTTCCACAGAATTCACCCTTCGAGGCTTCTGAGGTACAGACATTTCCCTGGACAGGAACAAGAAGTCATCTTCCACCTGTACCTGAGCACACGTCGCATCATAGGGCCAAACAAACTCGAGAGATATGAGGCCCCTGGGAGAGGTATACCAACTGTCAGTCGTCTCCCCCCCCCTGGCAGGTGTCCCAAGAAGAAGGCAGCCTGCCAAGGATAGGCAAACTTACCTCTACATCATGGAAAGACTGGCCAACCAGAAAGCCAAAAGAATCTCCAGCAGATAGCTCAACTTCAGCAGACTGTGGATTGGTGACCAACAGGTATAAGGTGGTACCGGTGACCTCCAAACATGGCAGAACACCAATTGCCAATCCAAGGTCTCGAAAGTGGGCATGTGGGTTAAAGAACACTACGTCATCCAGCAGACGTTGTCCTTGAGCGAGGCGAAGCTTGAGGGAAAAATCACGAACTCTTCCTGGAATGGTTACATCCTTGTCACAGACTACCTCACAGACCTGGGGAATGGTCTGTCCAGACTTCAAACAAACAGCCGTAGGTTCAAGTTCCACTGGGTCGTTCTGCATTCTACTCCACAGGACAAGATTCACCAGGTCCACATAAACTCCCAGTCGTGCAAGGCAATCTGACCCCAAACATAAGGGTTCCCTCAAGCCCCGGACAATAGAGAAGTGGTGAGTGAATGTCTTCTTTCCCACAGTCAAGGGAAGGCCACATATTCCGTCAAGCGGCTTGGAGCCTTGTCCCGGTACCTGTACCGAAGTAGAGGAACATCTGCTGAAGGGAAGTTGTACAGACTTACGAATTTGGCTGTACAAAGAGTCACTGATGTAGGAGAGATCACTAGTGAACAGTAAAGTAGCTTGAAGCAATTGGGTGTTAGCCACCTGAACTGGTATGGTGAATTCATCACCTTTCTGGGTGATGACAGTCACCTTGCAAGGATGAGCAAAATCAGGACCAGAGATAGGAGATGAGATGTCAAGTGATGCTGAGTCCTGTGAAACAATCTCTAGATGGTCCGCTTGTTGCACCAGCTCTTCATGCTTCTGACCCCCTTTTGGTGCATCTGTCAAAGGAGGCTCCCGCATGGGCGGATCCGCGGAACACCGGAGATCAGTCCGCAGGGGAGTGTCCTGTAGCTCCACAGTGTTGGCATCACCGACTGTACGCCAGTATCTCCCTCGCACATATTTAAGGGGTCGAGTGACTTTAGACCAGATCGTTTCCTCGTCATAATCCAAAACAGGCCGAAATCTCTTCAAAAGGTCATTTCCAATCAGAAATTCTTCACCCTCACTGGTAGTGATGATGGCAGGGTGCCTGACGGTCATCTGTCCAAGCTGTAAAGATAGCCAAACCTGTCCCACAGTTCCAATACTTTGATTGCCATAGGCCACCAGTGACAAGTCGCACGGTGTGACACGCAGCACATCCTGACCCCCCCCTAGAGATGCCTCTAGTTTCTGAAACAGGCCCTGGGTGACCAAAGTCACCTCTGAGGCTGTATCCAGGAGACCTTCACAGGAAAGTACTTGTTGAATTAACAACTCCACGGTATATCTGTAACCTTTAGATATAAGCTTACCTAGAAAATACCTGACTTCCTGGGATGAGTCTTTTGAAAGAGGCCCTTCCGGGTTCGAGGGCTGAGACGCAGCATGGTTCACGGGGGACTCCTCACTGATGGGCGACAACGCATCCACGTGGACAGTGGGGACGCTTGCGGTAACAGGTTTTGTGGCCACGTCTAGTCATGCTTGTTCTTCCTCCGAAGAGGATGGCTGTTCCACCTCAACAGATTTAACACTAAGCCCCGGAGGGGTCGGCGGTCTAGAAGACTGGTCCTTCTGCTTCTGGAATTTGACCTTTTTATGAGATGGAGGTGTCTTAGGTACATTGCTAGACTCCGCAATTGAACATCTTGCCATCAATTGGTCCAGCTGAGCTTGCATAGCACGGATCTTCTCTGCATTCCACTTCTTTTGATTAAACCGCTTCTTTTTAGGTTGTTGCTGTCCCTCCTGTGCAATAGGAGGCGCTGCATCCCGCGGCAGGGCCTGAGAGCCCGGCGGCGTAGTTGGTCTCGGCGCTTTGTTTTCCAGAGAAAGCGTGGAAGTGACCGCACAAACAGCGGGTGGTATCACCCTGTTGCGACTCTTGGATGCCGGTTTCGGAGTCTCTGCGATTGGCTTGGCGCGGCAGATTTCAAAAATTCCTTCAGCCTGCTTTAGAAGGCTGGAATAGGGTTCTGCGTTTTTTCCTGCCAAGGGAATCTTTATCGGATCAGGCAGACCCTGTATAAAAAGTTCCCTGAAATCACCAAATTCAAGATCTTTAGAATCAGGCGGCACCCCCCCCCCCCCCCCTGGTAAAATGCACGCTTCAAGCGATGGGCCCACTCCCGCGGACTCTCCTCCGGATTACAACTAATAGTATACGCTGCACGCTTAGCTTCAAGAGAGTTGGCAAAGAGACCGTAGCGCTTCGCTAAGGCTTGCTCCACTGACCGTAAATCAGGGTTATCGGACATGATCAAATCTAGAACTTCATGGCACTCGGTACTAAAGGTCCATTTGAGGAGGGCTCTGATGTCATCCTCAGAAGAGACGTGCATGGTCTGCAGGAGTTCATGCACTGCCTTAAGATGGGTTTCTATGGATACCGAGGCAGATGCTTTAAAAGGCGCTATTACGGTGCGTAGCATCTTTATAACATATGCCTGCCTCTCCATAGACATTCCTTTCTTGGGTTCCGGCTTGAAGTGCCGCTGATCACTACCAGGTGTAGAGAACCTCGGGGCAGGTGTATCGCTAAAACTGGGTGGATCTGCCGAAGGCTGAGGCCCTGAGCTAGGCACCTGACCAAGTGAGCTGATGATTTCAGCAGGCAGTCCCTGGACCCGTGCCCCCAATGGGTGTGTCACTGTCTCGGGTCTGCTGCTTAGGTCACCAGCCACTATGGGGCTGGATTGTACAGAGGGGCGGGAAAGAGCCGAAGCCATGCCCCCAATGGGTGTGTTTAACTCGGGTCCCTCCCGGCTCACGTAACGGTTCATTTCGGGAGCTGGGCTTGGGTGACCCACAGCAAAACTGTCGGGGAACTCTAAGGTATACGGTACTTCTTCCTGCGCCATTTGCGTAAGCTCTTGCTGCATTGTGGAAATCTTTACAGTGCACTCATCTAATGCTTTAGACAATGAATCTCTGTCCTTCACTGTACATTGTAATTGCAGTGAGACTGTCTCCTGCTTCTCTTTTAACTCCGCCAACTCTAGCTTGGCTGCGTGCCAATCTTGAAACACAGACACAGATTGTTCTTGAGTGGCCACTAGCTCCCTGCGCAACTCACTCTGAACACCTTCTGAGACCTGTTTTAGCTCCCGATTTAATGTCTGCAACTTATCTGTTTCCCTAATCTGGTTGTGTAATGCATCAGTCAAACGAGAAAATTTCTCTTGCAACGAATCAAAAGACCCGAGGTACTGGGCAATTTCTTGCTTTAATGTGTAATTAAGTGCTTCACAATCAGATAGGTCACACTGCAAAGTTTTACACTTATCATGCAGTGTCTGGCACTCCGTACAAATCTCTTCAGAAGAATTAGGTGGGGCGGGGCTTACATTGGTCCCTGCTAAAGCAGATTTGGCAGTCTGTAAATCAACTCGTAATGCAGCTAACTCACTGTCTCGCTCCTGGACAGTTTCCCTAGTCTGGGACAAATCTAACTGCAACTCCGCTATGCGATCTGTTAGAGGTACAGATACCTGTCTTATCTCATTCATCAAAGAGTCTTTAACTGCCAAAAGAGACACGCCCAGTTCACAAAGCATCCATTGTGACAAATGCTGTTTCTCTTTTATAATTGTATTTAAAACCGTAGCATATGCTTCTGAGCTATTCGGTGAACTGCTACTAAATAAAGCACGTACAGACTCTACTGTAGGAGGAGTTGGTTTCGTCTTACTATGAGAGAGTGGCAGTAATATTTTAAGCACGCCCTTCTCCTGTTCACTCAGGAGAATTTCAGGCAATGTGCCAACCGTGCCGGTCGCCATGTTAAAGACTAAACACACCCTGTTTTCCTTCCAGAGAGTTAGAGAAACCGTTTCTTTCTCTTTTGGAGCTCAGAGTAATAAATCTGTCAACCAATTACAGCAATAAAACACAGCTGTATAAACAAGGTCTGCCGTCAGCTAGGTTAAATCTGCAGTTCGTGCAAAAAGAAACAGAGAGTTAAAACAGCTTTCTGAAAAGACCCAGAAAAGTTTTAACTTCTGATATTCTTGCACCAACCGTCCCGGACGAGAGCCCCAATTTGTAGGTGGTTATATGTATATTTTGTAAGAGGCCAATTCCTACCTATGTACTCGCTTATGTCTAGGGGGCGTGGCCTCTGCCCAACCTTAGCTGCATGGAAAATAACGGACAGACCAATGGAATATATTAGTTTATTTATACAGCGTTATATACAAAAATATAGAAAACTCTTATCAGCTTATAGCATCAGCAATTCCTGATTGCATGCACAATGATACCAAAAATATAGAGAATAACTATGATTATCCTAGTGGCTAATCTGTAATGACAGATAAACACAATACCAAGATCCTAATGATTACCACACAAATCTTATACTAGGCTAACAGCAACTAGAGATCATAAATCCTGACATCACACATCTGATGGGTCCGAGCACAGACTAATTATCTAACCCAGCCTGAAGGAAGTAAACTATGATCTCACCGTCCCGGTCACCAGATCAGATTCCTTCCGATGCCTCAGCCGAATGTCTCAGCGAGGTCCCACAAGCTCAGGTGATGCACTTGTCTTGATCAGCCACAGATGATACAGACTCAGTATAGATCCTGTAGACAGCTGTAATCTGGGGAAAAGCTTTGCCAGGTATTATCAGTAAGTCTCTCAGGTAACTTAGGTGCTTGCAGAAATGCAAGTGTTCTCCTCTTCTGTTCTTCTGTTCTTCTCTCTTCTTCTTCTCTCAGGAACTAGTCTCTTTCTGTTCCCGCTTCTCAGATCAATCAGTTTTCTGGGAGCCAATCAGAAATAATCCCACCATGTACTCCCAGCATCTGTATGAAGCTTCCTTTGTCCGTCTTATCTCGTAAGCTCTCTCTCTCACTCTCTCTCCCTCAGGGACATGCATTCTCCCCCGATACAGAGTGACCTTGGAGGTGGTGCAGGCTTCAGTAAATCTATTACAAGCTGAAATGCTGACTTCTGCACAGTTGGTAGTCAGACATATAGGTGAAAGGTTGCAGCGTCCATTTTGGCTGTAAAGATGCTCTCATATGCACCCAGGGTGGGTGAGATCACAGCAAATACTCCTACAGAAGGCATGTCTTATGTGGGTCTTGGCTGAATATTGAGCGGGATGTAAATATGATCCATGGCCAGCACATGCCGGCATGGCTTTGGACATGGCCTGGCATTGCACATCAGGGCTTAATTCTGCCCTTAGTAGTCAGCACCCCTGGCTGGATATTGACCCAACAAGCAATGAAATTTAGGACAGAAGAAAAGTTGTCTTAGGTTAAACTACTTAGCTATATATGTGCAGGGCAAACCTGAAAAGTTTCTGTTAACAATTACACACTAATTATGTGCATAATTCATTAGAATAATGGCATATACCTGCATAAATGCCAAAATTCTGACTAAGTGGTTTTTAAGTAAGTGCATGAGGATCTTACATAGTGCATACTGTAGAGGTGTATCTCTGGCACTTACGCAAACACTATTATGTCAACTCTATGGTTAGCATAAGCACTCATGCCTAAATTATAGCCAGCCAATATTCAAAACGATTTAGCTAGCTGCTGACTGGTTAAATTGCTTGGTCAGGGTTAGCTGCTAATTTTCAGCGGCACTTAACTGGCTAAGTGCCACTGAATTTTGCGGTTAGCACCTAACTCAAAGCCGGATATGTTGGGGGTACAGTCAGCACTTGGCCACTTCAGTACTTTCTGTAAAGGAAAGAAGGCATCTATATTCCCTATAAAATATACTCCTACCAGGAGCCCAGTCCTACAAGTCCCCTTTAGGGATTAATTCTATTAAGTAGGCACTATCATTTATGTGCCGATTATGTGTGTAAATGATTAGAATAATGGCATATATGTGCTTATGTGTGTATGTATAAGCATAAATGGCAAAATTCTAAGAGCTATTCTGTAAGGTAGAGTCTGGGGAAAAGTGTGGGCTATACTTGCATGTGAAACTTATAAGTTATACGTGTATCTCCAAACATGACAATAAAGTAGGGATACACGATAGCCTTCCAATAAAGTCTGTTTTTATCTTGCTTTTTGTGGTACACATGTATCCTCAGCATTTACTTCTGAAGACTTGTACCAGCCCTATAGCTGGCATGTATGCATGCCTATAGACATGTATGAACATGATTACACTAGTGTTTTATAAAGAAATGTAGACATCTACTTTCCCTTATAGAATAAACACTTTATGGACAGATTGCCCCTAGAAGGCACAGCAGGGCCTAATTCAGTCTTTATTCCCAACCACTCTCCCTAACTCTCGCCAACCCCTAGCAAATCTGTTCATTTATAGTCTGTACTCCCCAGTATCTCTCCACACTCGTCCTTCCCTACACCCCTTCCCGTGCACTCCGCTCCATGGATAAATCCTTCTTATCTGTTCCCTTCTCCACTACTGCCAACTCCAGACTTCGCGCCTTCTGTCTCGCTGCACCCTACGCCTGGAATAAACTTCCTGAGCCCCTACGTCTTGCCCCATCCTTGGCCACCTTTAAATCTAGACTGAAAGCCCACCTCTTTAACATTGCTTTTGACTCGTAACCACTTGTAACCACTCGCCTCCACCTACCCTCCTCTCTTCCTTCCCGATCACATTAATTGATTTGATTTGCTTACTTTATTTATTTTTTGTCTATTAGATTGTAAGCTCTTTGAGCAGGGACTGTCTTTCTTCTATGTTTGTGCAGCACTGCGTATGCCTTGTAGCGCTATAGAAATGCTAAATAGTAGTAGTAGTAGTAGTAGTAACTAATAGTCACTTATTCTAATTAGGATAACAAGTGGGGCGTTTTGACTAGAGTTTTAATTACATTTAATTACTTTCTGAAAAGGAAACTCTAAATAAATCATACAATGTACCATATAATCTTAAGGTTCTTTTTATTAATCTAATATTCCTAGTACCTTATGAAGTTTAAACAACACAATAATACTAAGATGCAGACAGTAGTCCAGCAACAAGAGGGGTAGAGCATGAACAGTCTGCATTGAGTGTCACATGTATGATTATCTCCCAGTTACCTATTAGTGTTCATTTTTGCTTGTTAAGTGGTGTTATCAATGCTAATTAGCTTGTAAAGACAATTAAGTTATGCGTGTTGTTATAGAATGTGCCTGGATTTTGGCGTGGATCTCTTGGCGCGCTATGTAGAATCCAGAAGATAATGGGCAATTTTAAATGAACAAAGACTTGGAGTGTGATGGGACTGTGTGCACATTTTGAAAGGGAACCCCGGCAAGAAAATGGTTGGCAGGGGAACACTGGATATGTAACATATGGGAATTCTGCATTTACTTTGAAGCCAGTGCAAATGTAACCATTGAGTTTTCAAAACATATACATTCCCTCTGCCCTTCAGCTGTTCCTATTAATCTTGTGCATGAAAATGCCCCAGTTATAGACAGCAAGAGTACTCTTACCCATACTCAGAGAGGGATCATTTTTCAGCAGAGGCGTTCAAAATTACCACCTTGGTGACCAAAAGTCATTGCCACCTGAAATCCAGTTGAACTAAGTGTGTGAACTCAGTTTAGTTTTCCAGGGCATGTGTTCATGCTATGGACACAAGTTGGAAATTACATGCAAAAAATCATTATACAAATGTGTGTTTCATTGCATGAGGGTATGGGATTTCTATTTGACTGTGTAATTACATTGGTAGTAAAGATATGTGGTGTACTTGTACAGTGCAAGCATGGGAGGTGTGGCTGAGCTGAGGGTGTGAAAACGTTGTAGTGCAGGGTATGTACGTGTATAAATGTAGTGGTAGAGTGGATGAAGTTGTGCGTATCAGTGGAGATGGCCAAAATAGACCAGACTGAAGCCAGAAATGTCTTCACTAAAGAAGTTCTTTTATTGGCATCAATTCACATAAGTAGGATAAAAATGTACAAAATCTCTTAAGGAGCTTGTCCAATCATACATAGCGGACTCGACACAGGCCGTGTTTTGACTACATTGCCTGTATCAGAAGTCCTATCAACAAGCCCAGTGTATTTGTATGAGCCTGCAAATAGGTGGGAAAATGTGGGATACAAATGCAACAAATAAAAAAAAAATGTGATCACCTTATAATGCTGAAAAGATCTATATGATACTTGAGCTCTTTTAAATACAAGCTCTTTGCTGCTACTACTGCTGTAGAAACAGCAAATGGTGCAGAGATTGTAGTAGTCACTGAGTAGAGGTGCTATCACTAGGATTGACTACTATAATCTCTGCACCGTTTGTTGTTTCTAATGCAGGAAAACAGGATACTGGGTTAGATGGACCATTGGTCTGACCCAGTATGGCTACTCTTATGTTCTTATTTTCCTCATTTTGTCATAGTCATCCTTTTGAAAATTGAGTGACTTCACTCCAGATATCAGCTTAAATTTGATCATGTTATGATCACTGTCTCTTAGCGGATCCAACATAGTTACCTCTCGTACTATGCCCTGCATTCCACTAAGGACTAGATTTAAAATAGCTCCCCTTCTTTTCGGTTCTTGGACCAGTTGCTCCATGAAGCAGGTTTTTTTTTTTACATCTAAGAATTTTACTTCCATAGCACTCCCTGATGTAGCATATATCCAATCAATATTGAGGTAATTGAAATCACCCGTTATTATAATGTTGCACAATTTACCAGCTTTTCTAATTTCTGTAAATATTTGTTCATCTACCTATTTGTTCTGTCCTGGCAGACGGTAGTATAGTCCTTCCAGTATACTCCTTCCCTTCACTTATGGAATTTCTATCCACAAGGATTCCATGCTGCTATCTGATTCATATAGAATATTTGTTTTGTTTGACTCAATTCTCTCTTTATCATATAGTGCAACCCCCCTCCAATTTGATCCATCTATCATTGAAATATAATTTGTACCCTGATAGCACAGTGTCCCATTGATTGTCCTTCTTCTACCAGGTCTCTGAGATGCCTATTATATCTGCCTCTTCATTTAGTGCTATGTACACCAACTCTCCTATCTTATTTCTTAGGCTTCTAGCATTTATATATAGATACTTCAAATTGTGTTTTTTTCCCTATCATCTACAAGCTGCTTTGAAGTTGACAGGGATTATTTACATCCTTACTCTGTTCTCCTATTAAACACTCCTGGCTTTCTTTCACCATTATTGAAATCTCTCTATTGGGCTTCCCAATATGTCTTGTTTCAATAGTATCCTTTGAGGATACTCCACACCAAACCATACACTCCTGGGCAACTGTCTGCTTCCCTCCCCCATTTTAGTTTAAAAGCTGCTGTATATCATTTTTAAAAGTTAGCACCAGCAGCTTGGAACCTTCCCAGTTAAGGTGAAGACCATCCTTTCGGAACAGCCTCCCCCTTCCCCAGAATGTTGTCCAGTTCCTAACAAATCTAAATTCCTCTTCCTTGCACCACCATCTCAACCATGCATTGAGACTGTGGAGCTCTGCCTGCCTCTTGGATCCTGCATGTGGAATGGGGAGCATTTCTGAAAATGCTACACTGGAGGATCTAAATTTTAGCTTTCTACCTAAGAGTCTAAATTTGGCTTCCAGAACCTCCCTCCCACATTTTCCTATGTCATTGGTACCCACCTTCGCACCAGGAAGACAAGTGACCTGGCAATCTTCATAGCTACCAGCCATCCAGCTATCTATATACCAACTACAACAACTGTCCTAACCCTTCCCTCCTGTGCAGAAGCTCCTGGAGACACATCATCAGTGTGAGAGGATATTGCATCCCGTGGTGGGCAGCGTGCAGACAAAAAGGGGTGTGGTTATTGGCAAGGAAATGGGCATTTCATGGGCGTTTCAAAATTTACGTGTCTGTTTTTCCTAAGACTTAACCTTTCTTACTCTGCTGGTAGAGCTGCCCCCTCCTCCCCCCCCTCCCACAAGTACCTTTTCTCATGTAGCTCACCTCGATTTGCTGCACTGTGGTGCTTCATTAACTTGGAATTATAAAGTAACTCCAGGCCACCTCAGGTAGGTTGAGCTGGTCCTGGTTTTTCATCACTCAAATACAAATCAACTTATGCATCCAGCATTTCATACATAAGCACACAACTATGGAACGCAATACCAAAATCCGTGAAAACAACGTATGACCACCTAAACTTCTGGAAATCACTAAAAACTAACCTGTTCAAAAAGGCATACCCTACCGACCCAACTTAAACGCCTGAACCCTGCAACACAATGAAACCAAAGCTCGTATTGGACATAAAATAACTCTTGTTCTCCATGGTTCCCTAATGTGTCTGTTACACATGAACAGTGGTGTGCTGGAGCAGGCTCTCACAGGCTCGCAAGAGCCGGTTGTTACGTTTTTAAGAATTTTGGGAGCCGGTTGTTAAAGTAGGGCCCTCCATGGCTACTTAACAACTGGCTTCCAAAATGTGGGCTTGGGCCCCCTGCTGAATTATCTTTTACTTTGCTGGTGTGGATGCTGAGCCCTGCCAGCCAAGTAAATAGACTACTGCTGCTCCCCTCTCCATGTTTCCAGCTCTGGGCAGCAGGCTGGGACTTCTCAAGCATGTGAGAGAAGTTCCAGCATGCTGCTCAGAGCAAGACGTTGGGAGTGGTGGAAGTCCATTTATTGGCTGCCAGCAAAGGTATGCCTAGCGTACCCGCACGAAGGGAGGGAGGAGAGAGAGGCAAGTGTTTCTCCCCCCCCCCCCCCAGTCACCCCTGGCCCTTCCAACTGTAGAGCTGTCTACGTCCAGAGAAAGAGCCTGTTGTTAAAAATTTACCAGCACACCCCTGCACATGAACCTTATTCTACCACAATATCACTTTGTATTTGTTCATACCGGAATGGGTGAACACCTTTACGGTACTATGTAAGCCACATTGAGCCTGCAAATAGGTGGGAAAATGTGGGATACAAATGTAACAAATATATAAATAAATAGAATATGGTTATGTGCGCCTAAATCTATGTACCTGGATTTATGCCACATTTTCATTGGTGTAAATGGAGGCATGTAATTTTAGGTGCCGGGATATTGACTAAGCGTATTCTATATACTGCACCTAAATCTAGGTGCCACTTATAGAATACGCTTAGGTGGAAATGTTTTCCGTGCAGATTTTTTAAGTGCCATATATAGAATCTGGCCCTATATATGGTGCTCAAAATTGCATGTGGAAATTTGGGCACGCACACAATTTACTTGAATAACAAATTAGCGCCAATAATTGGGTATTAATAATCAATTATTGATGCTAATTGGCAACAGTTAGAATTTGCATGTACATCTTGCTAGGTGTATTCTATAAAGCTGCATATACAAATTCTAGTGCACTGATCTGAAAAGGGGGTGTGACCATGGGAAGGGCTTGGGCGGGTCATGGGTGTTTCAAGAATTCACGCGCATTGCTACAGAAAATGCCTGATCCATGCCTAAGTCAGGCACAGAGATTTACACCAGGTTTCAGTTGGAGTAAATCCTCATACCTAAAAGTAAGGCATGGCAAGATAAATGTGGCTGCATCATGGAGGAGTCTGGTGGCTCCACCAACGATAAAAGTGATACATAAAATGGATTACCTGTACCAGATGTCGAAATTGACAGCGATTCGTAATGGACAAATAACTCAATTCTTTAAAATATGGGACAAATATAAAACATGGAGGTCGCAGGCTGAGATAGAGCTTGATGCTCCTTAGTTAATGGTGCCTCGGCTGTGACAGCAAGGGACAATGAGAGATATGTACTCAAGAACAGAAGAGATCTAACTCATATATGACCAGGATAACTGTATTATAATACCGAAAAGGGGGTATGTAACTGAAAGAAGTTGGGGAGGGGGGAGGAGGGTAAAGTGAGGGGGTGCAAGGTGACTAGGTTATAAGACATGTTGAACGTTAGGATTGATAATTGTATTATGTAAAAAAAATGTACTGTCATGATCTACTGCACGTATAAATAAAGAATTTTAAAAAAAGTTAGGCATGGCTCCTGGCGCTGGGTAATTCTACAAATGGCGCTCAACTCAGAGTGCTGTTTATAGAACAGTGCTTAGCACTTTTTTTTTCAGCACCAATTTTTCGGCGCTGTATGTAGAATTTAGCCCTTAATACTCAAGTTTGATTGGAACAGGTGAGCTGAAGCTGAAAAATGTTGTCTCTCTGCAGTACACCTCTAATCGCTCTATTGTTTCCCCACCCTTTCACTCT
Source organism: Microcaecilia unicolor (assembly GCF_901765095.1). NCBI lineage: Eukaryota > Metazoa > Chordata > Amphibia > Gymnophiona > Siphonopidae > Microcaecilia > Microcaecilia unicolor. The sequence goes on along the minus strand of NC_044033.1, from coordinate 37,662,104 downwards.
AAAGGCAGGGGTTCTCCAGTCATCTAGCCAGTCAGGTTTTCAGGATGCCCACAATGAATATGCATCAGATAGATTTGCATACAATGGAGGCAGCGTGTGAAAACTTATCTCATGCACATTCATTGTGGGTATCCTGAAACCCTGATTGGCGAGGTGTGTGCAGAAGACTGGGTTGAGAACCCCTGTTCTATGGATTATCCTTCCAATAACCAAACTGCTTTCATGAAATAACAATATTGTGAAAACTATATATTTTTTTAATTAGGTGATGAGGGGGCAACATAACAAAATAAAAGAAGACTTGCAATAATTATAAAGCAATTTCATTTTGTGTTTGCTGAAATTTCAAAAAAAGAGGATTGTTTTATATATACAGTTTGTCTACTGAGGTGGGTTAAATATCCTATTTCAAATCTTCAATGCTCTTTTCCATCTGTCAGGGTTGCTGAATGATAAAAGCTCTGTTGCTATGGTGATTTGTTCCATTTCCTAGGTGACAGAATGTTCTATGATATCACCACTAAACTTACCTAGCTAGTGAAACATTTGTACTGTAAGTATAAAGCATAAATAGGGATTCTTGCCATTATTGGTTCTCTCTGATTCCTCACACTAGTTCACTGTCAATATTTTATGCAAGGGAAGTAGCCTTAGGATAACTCTTCAAATGAATGTTTGTAAGCATTAATCTTACAAAAGAAACTAGACTACCGTAATGGAATAGATCCATTGCTGGAGGCATGGTTTTTTTTCTGCATTGTTTTCCATATAGTAATGGATTTAATACAACCAAATTCATTTAAGCTTCTGAAGGGCAAGTGACAGAAAATATTTGAGCTGTGCTAGATATTTTGAAAATATTTTGCCTGAAGAATAAATTATTCGTTACAGATCTAAAACAGTAACTTGAAGCACTAAAAATTGAAATTAAAGATCTAAAAATAAATTGCAGACCTGGTATTTGGAAATTTGCAATTTATCTTTAAAATCAAGCATGGTACCAGCAGATTGGAAGGTGACCAATGTAACACCAGTGTTTTAAAAGGGCCCTGAGGTGATCTTGAAGCTTACTCCCTTGTTTTCTAAGCTGCATGGCAATGCCAACACAGCCCATTCAAAGTGAATGGGCTCTGTCGGCATTAGCCCATGGCAGCAACTTAGTAAACAGGGGGATTAGGCTATTGAGCCTGATGTCGGTGCCCAGCAAAATGGTAAGGACCATTCTAAAAAAAAGAAACAGAAGGTGAATTCTTTGCTTCAGTCTTTACGGAAGAAGATGTAAGAGATCTAATTGTACTGGAAATGGTTTTCAAGGGTGACGATGCAGAAGAACTGAAAGAAATCTAGGTGAACCTGGAAGGTGTACTGAGCTAAATTGACAAGTTAAAGAGTGATAAATCACCTAGACTGAATGGCATATGTGTTAGCATGCGTTTACCGCAGCTTAAAATGGCTTACCGAAGGACACGCTCAGGCATTCTATGTCAAGTTACAAATCTGTGTGCTCTACCTGTTCGCTAAAAAAATATTTCTTTTTTGTTGGTGGGAGGAGGTTCTGGGGGAGGAGGGGAGGCATTCCTTCATTAATCAGTTAGTGGTCCACATTACCATGTGCCAACTGGTTAGTGCAAGATTACCGCATTGGTTCTTACTGCCTTCAAAATAGAGGAAAACGGCCATTTTCCGACTGCGGTAAAAACTTTTAAACAAGATCTGATAATGATTCAAAAGCTATTTAAAGGGTTCAGTTCTGCTTCAGGTTTAAGGAAAAGGTTGGCGTCTTGTAGCCAGCAAGCGCCATTTTTGATGTCTGATGCAGACTAGAGCGCAGTAAGTTTATACTCTCTTGTGATTATTGTTGGAAATGTATATAGAAGGCACTAAAAGGTTACTATATATTTTCCCTGTAAAGGACAGTGACCCAGCATTAGGCGGTCACAAGCACAAATGGGCGGTGGCCCAGCACAGCAGGAATAGGGGGAGGGGGGAAGGGAAGTATAGAAGAGCTGCAAGCACAGGCAAGTTAGGAAAGGGATAAGTAAGGGGGAGGCACTAAAGAATAGAGGACCTATAGGGAGGCAGGTAACAAGACAGGAAGTGTAGGAGGTGGGGAAAGAGGTGACCTCTGGGAGCAAGAAGGGCAGTGCCTGCAAGGTGCATTCACCATTTTAGCCTGCTGCTCCCACAGCTCCCCACCCCACCCACCCTATATCAAGGAGGTAGGGACTTCTACAGACGGTGGGTCCTAGCCTGAACGAGTACACAGCATTATGTTTCAGACCAAAGCAAAGTCAAAGGTCATGTTGTTGTCCCATGCTAAGATCAAGGGCAGTTCCCCTCTTGTACGGAGGGGGCCAGTGAAGGAGGGCAGACTCAAGAAAAATGTCAGGAAACAAGAAACGATCACTTAATTATATGCATGTGCATAATTGAAATGATCACATAAAACATAAATTTATAAAATCTATATCTTAGAATTTTGGATTCTACATATTGACAGATGAATTGGATTTATTAATGTTCACCTTAGACATTAAATCCTTTTATACTTTGATACAACAAAGTGACGCTTTATGTGTTATTTTGGATGTTGTATCAGAAGGTGCGGGGCAGTTTGGAGGGGAAAGGCACGGTGCATGTTGGAGGCAGCCTGTGAGTAAGGGCACTGCTGCTGCTACAGATCTGAAGACTCTAGGAAAGGAGAAAGTGAGACAGAACCATGGGCAGAGCCAGGTGTGGGGAAAAACACCCTGGATCTTGTGAAGAGGGAGGGAGGAAAGGGAAGGGAAGGGGAAAGCATAGCCATGGGAGGGGGGGGCTTAGGGCTTTGGGCCTCTCCTTTGAATACTGAAGATGATGGAAGGCGAAGGAGATGCTGGAAGGGGACAGAGATGTTGCATGGTGAGCGGAAGATCTGAAAGAGGAAGAGATATGCCGCAGGGAGGGGAGAGGATGGAAGGGGAAGAAAGGGAAAGGGAATTGGGACTTGATATACCACCTTTCTGAGGTTTTTGCAACTACATTCAAAGCGATTTAAATATATTCAGGTACTTATTTTGTACCAGGGGCAATGGAGGGTTAAGTGACTTGCCCAGAGTCACAAGGAGCTGCAGTGGGAATTGAACTCAGTTCCCCAGGATCAAAGTCCACTGCACTAACCACTAGGCTACTCCTCCATGCTGCATGGGGTAGGGTGACTCTGGAAGACTTAGAGAGAGACACTGCATGGGGAAGTGAGAGGCTGGAAGGGTTAGAGAGATGCTGCATAGGGAGAGGAGAGGCTGGAAGAGGAAGCGAGACACTACATAGGGAGGGGAAAGGCTAGAAGGGAAAAAGAGACACTGCATGGGGAAGGGTGAGGCTAGAAGAGGAAGTGAGACACTCAGGGCTTTTTTTGAGGGGGTACTTGGGGGTACTGAGTACTGGCACCTTTTCCATTGTCTACTAAAATTAACCCATGGACCCCAAATTTTAATGAAAGAGCTCAGGCTCAACACACAAATTCTGCCTTGTCATAGATTCTGTGACTGGTTGCAAGGGGCCTGGTTATTGTGGGATGAGTCCCTCAGTGATCACCCCGCCCCTGAAGGGGGGCCAGGAATTTGAGTACCGGCACCTTTTTTGCTAGAAAAAATGCACTGGAGACACTGCATAGGGAAGGGAGAGGCTGGAAGGGGAAGAGAGACCCTGCATGGGGATGGGTGATGCTAGAAGAGTTAGAGAGACACTGCACGGGGAGGGGAGAGGCTGGAAGGGTTAGAGGGCCACTTCATGAAGGTGTACTGTACTAAAATCTCCCTTTTGGCAACCCTGCAGATACAGTACACAGTGACAACATGAACTACATGGATCACACCGATGTCAGTTGGCATCAAACAGTCAGCAGCCACAAGTGACAACACACACACCACACGGACACCAGTTGCCATCAAGCAGCCATAGCTCCTAAAGTTGGTAAACTTTGGGTGTGAAGAGGAGGAAGAACACATTGAAACTGAGTGACAAATTTGAAATAATTAAGAAACTAGAAAGTGGTGTGAACAGTGCCGTTTTAATGGAAACTTACAACATCGGAAAATCTACAATCTACAATATCAAAAAGGAAAAGAATATAATTCAACAGTTTACAGCCTTACAATAAAATTGCTGAAAGAAAAAATTTACATAAGCCAAAGTTTACATAAGCCATGAAAGATTTGTTTTAAAGCAATCAGAAGGCGTGTCGATTTCTGGGCCAATGCTTATTGCCAGCTTGGTCTTTTAAGGAACAAATGAACATTGAATCAGAGTATGTATTTAGGGCCTCTTTTATTAAACCGAGCTAGAGATTCCCAGTGCAGCAAATGACAGGAAGCCCATAGGAACTGAATGGGCTTCCGCTCATGTACCACACGGGAATCGCTATCGCAGTTTAGTGATGGATGGCTTTGGAATTTGAAGACACATCATGGAATTCAACGGTTAGAAATTGCTGGAGAAAGACATTCGGCTGATACACAATATAAGGAACGTTTGAAAAAATGGTGAGTGACCATGATCTCATGCCCGATCAAGTGTACAATGCTGATGAAACGGGGGTTTACTGGAAGTGTTTGCCAACAAAAACGTCGGCTGGAAACCAAGAACAAAATGCTGCTGATATACAAAACCATTTAAGGAAAGCCCATCAAACAATGTTCCATCAATAAGCAGTGCAGCAGAAGTCACGAAATGAGCGAATACACACTGTATACTGTAACCATTATTTTTATTTGAGATTTTACAGTATATTTTTCCTGTTTTTATATTATTGAATAAATCAACAAAATTTGCCTGTTCAGCTCTTTATTCTTCCTTACGTTTGAATGTTAATAAAGTACTCCCTGAGAATCCAGAAAATCTAAAAATCCAGACTGACCTGATCCCTGAGCAGTCCAGATTTTTGGACTTTACTGTATTTTGTTTTGAGTTCTCTGTCACAACTGGATATTTAGTGGATGTTTTCATCCTCTTTTAGTGTAAAATGCAATTTCTAAAATGAACACCATAATATTACCTACATGACATGGATTTGTCTAGATTTTCAATGTAAAAGTGTATGCATCCTTTTGTTTTGAAAATTATGCCAGGGGAAGGAAGTGCACACCAGGGGCGTAGCCAGACTTCGGCGGGAGGGGGGTCCAGAGCCCGAGGTGAGGGGGTATATTTTAGCCCCCCCGCAGCGCTGCTGACCCCCCGCCACCATTGCCAACCCCCCCCCCCGCCGCCGCTACCACCGCCACCACCAACTTTGACGACTCCTGCTGACGACCCTCTCGACCCCCCTCCCGCCGCCAACCCTCTCGACCCTCCCTCGCCGCCGCCGTCATCGTCGTCATGGGCTACCTTTACTGGCGGGGGACCCCAATCCCCGCCAGCCAAGGTCCTCTTCTTCCTGCGAGAAGGCTTCATTCTGTTTCTGACGTCCTGCACATTGTCCTTGCAAGATGGCTTTGTTCTGTTTCTGTGAGTCTGACATCCTGCACGAACAACGTGCAGGACGTCAGAAACAGAACAAAGCCTTCGCGGGAAGAAGAGGACCTCGGCTGGCGGGGATTGGGGTCCCCTGACAGCAAAGGTAGCCCACGGCGACGGCGGCGGGGGAGGGTTGGAGGAGAGAGGGGGGTCGAGAGGTTCATCGGCAGGGGGGTCCAGGGCCAAATCTACAGGGGCCCAGGCCCCCGTGGCCCCAAGTAGCTATGCCACTGGTGCACACATTTACATCTGTGTTTTGGCATGCACAAATGTTCAGAGTTAATGTCTATGCACATATTTGACTTTTCAAAAGTATGTGTATATAGGCAAACCCCTTCAGACCCGGTTCTCAAGAACATTATTGCTTATTTAACCCGGGTCTCACCCATGCGCTAGCTCCAGCCCTGAATCACAAAAAAACAAACAAACAAGTGACACAAAAACTTCATAGTCTTCACTCAGTCTCAGGCCACTCTTACCACACTCCCATTTCCAGTCCACTTACAGTCGAGCTGGGGTGGGTCTAAGGTCCGGAATAGCAATTCTGGGGTTTGGGGAGATACTTTTCCAGTTCTGGGTTCCACTCAGTTCTTCAGTCAAGGAACCACACTGCACTCCAAAGGATTTGCTAACAAAGTCAACTTTATTGTAACTTCTGCAGCAGGCAGTTTGCAATTTCAATGATTCTTCACTTCAGTCACTTATATAAACTTTTTAAAAAATCAATCTTATACTTCTGCCATTCCGTAGGGAACACCTACACCTCTTCCATCTAAGGGGTAAACTGAGGAAATATTTCTCTCCATAACAGGTGTTGGATGAATAGATTAGTTTCCTAGTGCAGATGGTGGAGACAAGCAGCTAGAACTAAAAAATGGAAAACAAAACACAGAGGGTCTCTGACCGAGAGGAAGGGATTTTAGACCTGAGCAGTTTGTGTGCATGGGCAGATAGGCTGTGTGGTACAGATATGCTTTTGTTAACATGTAGATGATTTATTTGGCTGATTTAAAACTGCTAACGAGGAATTTATCAGCATGGGTTAATTATATAAAATGGGACCTGTGCTAAAATAGCAGGATTTAGTGGTAAAACAACACTTCTTCATGGTAGCCCATGTTGATAACTTCCCTCCTAAATAATGTAGGGAATCGCTAGCACAGTTTGGTTAAAAAAAAAACAGGCCCTTAATGTGCATATTTTAAAAGTTATAAAAACAAATGGGTGAAATTAACTGAAAATGTACCCAAAAAATCAGGAGATCCAATCTATTGGTTTCCTCCACCTCCAAAAAGAAAACATATTAGTATTAAAATCTTATTTTACACAGAAGGATAAATTGTTTGTAGTTATATAGTAATTTTCAGTACTATTGTATGGATTTGTTTTCCTGTTTTGTTTTTAGATTTATTACCCTTTTGACTATAAGCCTCTAGTCCTTTCCTTGAAGCAGGCTTGAGGATTATTTCAGTTTGCTTGGATATTTCAGAATAAAAATATTATATGTATTCTTTGCTTTTTCCTGTGTTATGAGAATTTAATTGAAATACATTAGCTTATGATTAGTTGGGATACATTGGGACCACAGTACTTTGTCCCGATAAAGCGGCTGCCCCCCCCCCCCCCCAAAATGAACTTGCCCAGAATCACAAAGGGATACAGTGGGAATCGAATCTGGTTTGTGCCCACTCCAATTACATTACTCTGCGGGGTGGAAGTTAAAGACCGCACGGAAGGAAGTGACGCTATGGGGTAGAAATCTCTCTTATCTGCACCCTTCTCCTCCACTGCTAACTCCAGACTCCATTACCTTTATCTTGCTGCACCATATGCCTGGAATAGACTTCCTGAGCCGGTACATCAAGCTCCATCAAATCTAAGCTAAAAGCCCACCTTTTTGATGCTGCTTTTAACTCCTAACCCTTATTCACTTGTTCAGAACCCTTATTTTATCATCCTCACTTTTAATATTCCCTTATCTCTTATTTGTCCTGTTTGTCTGTTCTAATTAGATTGTAAGCTCTGTCGAGCAGGGACTGTCTCTTCATGTTCAAGTGTACAGTGCTGCGTACGTCTAGTAGCGCTTTAGAAATAAGTAGTAGTAGTAGTAGAAGTGGTTGTTTTGGGTGAAATGATTTATGGTAGTAGTTATAGTAGTAAAAAGGGAATGCCAGGTGGTCCCGCCTTCTATGCACATCATTCCGTCAGCTGACTGTGCAGAGATGGATGCAGGGAGCAACATCAAGATCGTAGAACAGTACTGGTGAGAACACGAGCCTCAAGTCTGATTTCAGAGTAAGGCACAGTAATGGTATGGGGAAGGGGGGGTGGGAGGACAGAAAAATTTGCACTGGCTCAGAGAATAACAGACTTGAGTTTGCAAATGCAGATGCTAATGGCACAATTGAATGGTTCAGTGTCCAAAATAAGCAAAAACTTTTCCATCTTAAAAATCTGTTTTTGTTTCTGTTCTCCTGGATTTGAGCCAAATAAGTGGCTGCCCCGATTAACTGGTGTCTCAATTGACCGGGATCTACTGTAAGAAAGAAAGAAAGAAAGAAATGAATAAAATGTTGGGAAAATATGAAAATAAGCTAAAAGATTGTTGGCCACGCACATTCCTTTAGCATAATCTGTCTGTTTAAACAGTAACTATATTGTGGAACACAAAACATCTAATATACAACTCTAAAAGTTTTGCTAGAACTGGTCTAACAGAAGGGATCCCATATGTGCAAGCGATTTTAACAATTAAAGAAATAAAACCTCAACTGCCCAGGGGTGATTAACCAACACCTTTAAACTCCCCCTATATAGAGCTACTATCACAGGCATTTATTTCCTGTTAAAAGAAACAGCAGGGAAAAAAAACTAAAAATAAAGAAAAAAATGCTATTTCAAAAAACCAGGTATATATATTCACAAATTTGCAGTGTACAAAAAAAAAATAACAAGTAGGGGTTAGACCAGGTGTCTATCCAAACAGCAGGTTTATTCAAACATAAAATCCAAAGCCTCAATGAAGTTCTGCGTTTCGGCGCTAACCACACCTACCTCAGGAGTCAATAATGATAACAACACATAAAATGGCTTGAGAATCTAATAGTAAGATGAACACACACTCAACACATGGAAACAACTACAAAGAAAATACAAATACGCAATAAGGCAGACCAAAAGATCCTACTATAAAACACAAAGAAATTATACCAACTCGTCAGCAAACTCCTAGACACCAACCGGGTCACTACAATGGATACAGACACACCATCGGCAGATGAACTTGCTAAATATTTCAATAACAATATCATAAACCTAAGCTACACGCTACCTCAAGCCACCACTGACCGATCGCTTCCTTAATGAGTTGGACCCCACCCCTGGAGAATACCCGGTTCACCGGACTTGGCTAAGCTTCACCCTTCTGACCGTCAAAACAGCTACCCAGGTGATCAACAGGTTCTCCAACACCCACTGGAAACTAGATACCTGCCCCAGCTACCTACTGAAATCCGCCCCTGACCGCTTCATAGAAGACCTCACATCCCACCTAAATTACATGCTGCAGCAAGGTCTCTTCCTCAAGGAAAATGAAAATATCCTGCTAACACCGATACCAAAAGACACCAAGAAAAAAATAAATGAAATCACAACTACCGACCAGAAGCATCGATCCCGCTTTTAACCAAGCTGATGGAAAGCATGGTAACCAAACAACTTACAGATTATATATACAAATTCTCAATATTACACAAATCTCAATCAGGTTTTCACCCACTCCACAGCACCGAAACAGTACTACTCACCCTCTTAGCCAAATTCAAGCAGGAAATAGCAACAGGCAAAAACATCCTTCTCCTCCAATTCGACATGTCTAGTGCATTCGACATGGTAAATCACAATATATTACTAAGACTATTAGATAACTTCGGAATTGGTGGAAACATACTTCACTGGATTAAGGGCTCCCTAACTACAAGAACCTATCAAGTAAAATTAAACTCCAGCATATCATCACCGTGGAAATCAGACTGCGGAGTTCCACAAGGATCACCACTATCACCAATCCTCTTCAATCTAATGATGACCCCACTAGCCAAATCCGTATCCACCCTAGGCCTTAACCCTTTCATATATGCAGACGATGTCATAATATTCATTCCGTACAAATCCAAACTGACCGAAATCACCAACAAAATCAATTTCAGCCTAAACATTATGAACTCATGGACGAATGTATTCCAGCTAAAACTCAATAAAGAAAAAACACATTGAGGGGCATAATCGAACGCTAACGCCCATGTGTAAAAACGTCCATCTCTGGAGACGGCTCCGCGAAGAGGCGGAGCAAACCCTAAAATCAAAACGAGATGGCCGTCCATCTTCGGTTTCGATTATACGGTTCGGCCCGCTGAAATCTCATCATTTATGTCGACTCTAGAGATAGACGACGCAAATGGTGAGATCGCTGGACCTAGAGATGGCCGTCCACGGTTTTCAGCGATAATCAAAACCGCTGCCGGCCATCTCAAAAACAGACCTAATCCAAGCCATTTGGTCGTGGGAGGGGCCAGCATTGGTAGTGCACTGGTCCCCCTGAGATGCCTCTATGCCAGCCTCAAATATCATACCTAGCTCCATGACAGCAGTATGCAGGTCCCCCGAGCAATTTTAGTTTAGTTGGTGCTGCGCGGGACCCATGCAGAGAGCAAAAATCGGAAGAAAAAAAAACAAGTGCAGTCAGGGACGTCCAAAAAAAAAACATGCAAGTGCAGTCAGGGACGTCAAAATTAAAACAATAGTAATAGGGGGATTTGAACCAGAGCAATTTTAGTTTAGTTGGTGCTGCGCGGGACCCATGCAGAGAGCAAAAATCGGAAGAAAAAAAAACATGCAAGTGCAGTCAGGGACATCCAAATTAAAACAATAGTAATAGTGGGATTTGAACCAGCCACCTTCTGATTACAAGACCTGTGTTGTAACCACTGCACCACTTATTCAGCTGCATAGATCTCCTTCCCTTTCCATTAAGTCCCTCCAAGTTTCTGTCAGCCAGTCACAGCTCGTTTAGCTGACACTGATGGCAGGTAAATGAGCTGTGATTGGCTGACAGAAACTTGAAGGGACTTAATGAAAAGGGAAAGAACATCTAAGCATGTGAATAAGTGGTGCAGTGGTTAAAGCACATGGCTTATAATCAGAAGGTGGCTGGTTCAAATCCCCGTATTACTAGTGTTTTAATTTGGACGACCCTGACTGCACTTGCATGTTTTTTTTTCTTCCGATTTTTGCTCTCTGCATGGGTCCCGCGCAGCACCAACTAAACTAAAATTGCTCGGGGGACCTGTATACTGCTGTCATGGAGCTAGGTATCGTATTTGAGGCTGACATAGAGGCTGGAAAAAATATTTAAACAGTTTGTTTTTTAGGGTGGGAGGGGGTTAGTGACCACTGGGGGAAACAGGGGAGATAATCCCTGATTCCCTCCGGTGGTCATCTGGTCAGTTTGGGCACTTTTTGGAAGCTTGGTCGTGAAAAAAACAGGACCAACTATGTGTGGACTAAATGCTCGTCGGGGACGTCTTGCTTCTTTCCATTTTCAGGCGCGGAGGTCCATCTGTTAACCATGCCCCGGAACGTCCCTGTCCCGCCTTCGCTACCATTCGGCCATGCCCCCGAGAATTTCGCCTGTCCCCGTGACGGAAAGCAGTTGGGGCTGTCCAAATTCAGCTTTCGATTATACCTGTTTTTGAGAGGGACGTCCATCTCCCGATTTGTGTCTGAAGATGGGCGTCCGTCTCTTTCGAAAATAAGCTGGATTGTCTCATCCTCTCATCCCAACACAACACGGACAACCCCACAACTATTAACACCCCAGACTACACCCTTCCTATCTCAGACAGCCTGAAAATCCTTGGTGTTACAAAAGACCGTAACCTAACACTAGAGAGCCAAGTAGCATCCACAACTACGAAAATGTGCCACTCAATGTGGAAACTCAAACACCTGAAACAATTCTTCCTGGTGGCCACATTTCGCAACCTGGTACAATCATTGGTACTAAGCCACTTAGATTACTGCAATGGAATCTACGCGGGATGCAAGGAACTGACCGTAATGATGCTTCAGACCACCCAGAACACAGCAGCTAGGCTTATATTTGGAAAAACAAGATATGAAAGTGCAAAACACCTCTGTGAAAAACTACACTGGCTCCCAATCAAAGAACGCATTACCTTCAAAATCTGCACCATGGTTCACAAAATAATTAACGGAGAAACTCCTGGATACATGACACCGTTAGACCAGTTCTAGCAAAACGCTATTTTAGAGTTGTATAATCTGTTATCATTTTCAATATTTCTGTAAAACAACTCCTTCTAGCATGGCTCCTTTTCAGTGTTAACAAAAGGTTCACCCACAATTTTGGTGGCATTGAGGCTTGCACAATTTTTAACTGGGGCAATTTAGCCATATCAGTTTTTATTAATTTGTCTAGACACTTTTGAAAATTGCCCTCAGATACACATACCAGAGTAACTGTGCTACCAATAATCCTCGGAAACCTACATGGATACAAAGGTTCCTGCGCCTGATGGCACTAAACAGCTTATCAAAAATTGTCCATTATTATTTTAAAAAATGTAAACGATATCAGTATTTATCCCTTGAAAACCGTCTGAAGGAGAGCTGCAATAAATAGATCGAACTTAAAATGAGGTGTCAAATTAAACTCACACATTTCTCATACAGCATAGGATTGAGTTTATTAAAGTTTTCTGCCTTTGACACAAGGGATACATTTGCATCATGAGTTTCCTGATAGCATAGATGCTAACTTTAGACCACCCAAGAAATTGTTATTCTGAGAAACAGCTTATAATAACAGGTTCAGTATCATAATTACAGAAATTATTATACCAGTCAATTCAAAAGCACTGAATTTATGAATAATTTCTGAAATGAACATTTCAGCTCTAAAGCATGCTGTTACCTTTCGCACTTTTTGCTAAACTCTTTGAGGCACACTAATCTTAAAGGGGATAATTCAAAGGGCAATTCTGTAATTTACGCCTCTGTTTAGATGCCCAGTGCTGTGTGCTTAGCATCAATTCTCTAATGGCCTCATTTTGTTCAAATTACACCCTTACTTAGACAATATCACTGGCTTCCAATTACATTTCACATCCAATATATAATTTTAGTAGGGTAGCTACAGGTGGGCCATTCTTGGTTCATACCACCCAGTGATGTCACCCCACATCAACATCTCTCCTCTTCCCATGGCATCCCAACATCTGACCGCCTGTCACTGAACCCGACCCTCTCTGGTGTACCTTACAGGTTGTCCTTGGCACCTGCAGTGATTCATTATTGCTGCCTGTGCCGGTCCCACAGATTTCCATTGGCTGGGTCCCACCAGACAGGAAACGTCAGCAAATGCAAACAACCTTCGCAAATTGTCTGTATCACCTATGGCAACTATGAAATCTATCTCCATCTATTGGAAAGACGAGTCTGACCACAGTGGTCCATGCCAGGATAGCATCATGACTAGACTATTGTAAAGCCCTGTACACTGGTCAAACCAAAAAGAGTTTGTATCAGCTCCAACTAATTCAGAATGCTGCAACACAACGGATAGAAGGTCGCAAACAGTGTGACCACATCACACCCTTCCTGCAAAAAGCTACACTGGCTACCAGCTCCTCACAGGGCTAAATTTAAAAATTCTATGTTTGATTTTCAAGGCCCTCAGACAAAATGGGCCAGAGTACTTAAAGAATAAGTTAGCCTTCTACAAACTTTTGAGATCCTCTCAAAGATCATTACTATCTGTCCCCTCATCAAAAGCAATTGTACAATGTGATACCCGCCAGCAAGCCTTTTCAGGAATAGCCCCCATGCTATGGAATTTACTCCCAGAGGGGCTACCTATAACTTGAGACTACCTCTACTTCAGGAAGCAGTTAAAAGCCTGGCTCTTCTCCCAAGCCTTTAATACATAAGGTGACTGACTAAAAGCCCATTCTGCACCTGGGCTAGCTTGCTACACACTATTGTAACTTAAACCAGTGTTTTAGTCATAGGCGTAGACTGGGGGGGCGAGGGGGGGCAATGCCCCCCCAAACGACGCGAGGCGCCACCGCGCCATTGGTTAAAAAAAAAATGCAGGCACGCGCTCCTCTCCATCCGCTTGGCTTCCCTGCCCTCTCTATCTGCGTCCCGCCTTCCTCTGACGTCATTTCCTTTCGGGTGGGACGCAGACAGAGAGGGCAGGGAAGCCAAGCGGACGGAGAGGAGCGTGTCCGTCTACCCCTCTCTCTTCCTCCCTCCCTCCGGCGCAGGCAGCAGTCTTTTCCAGCGTTCCTGGCAGCGGTAGCGTTGTACACGCTGCCTTTGGCTCTGCCCCGAAGCCTTCTCTTCAAGTTCCTGTTCCCGCATAGGTGGGAACAGGAACTTGAAGAGAAGGCTTCCCGGGCAGACCGAAGGCAGCGTGTACATCGCTACCGCTGCCAGGAACGCTGGAAAAGACTGCTGCCTGCGCCGGAGGGAGGGAGGGAGGAAGAGAGGGGGTAAACGGAGTCACCATCTTGGACCTCGCGGGGGGGGGGGGAGCAGAGGGAAGATGGATGGGACGGAGGGATGGTGAGCAGAGGAAAGGAACAGAAGATGGATGGGATTGGGAGGGGTGGGGAGCAGAGGGAAGGAGCAAGAGATGGTTGGGACTGGGAGGGGTGGGGAGCAGAGGGAAGGAGCAAGAGATGGATGGGATTGGGAGAGGTCAGGCACAGCAGAGGGAAGGAGCAGAAGATGGATGGGACGGAGGGATGGTGAGCAGAGGGAAGGAACAGAAGATGGATGGGACTGGGAGGGGTGGGGAGCAGAGGGAAGGAGCAAGAGATGGATGGGACTGGGAGGGTGGGGAGCAGAGGGAAGCCTACTGGAAAGAAGACACTGCATAAAACAGAAGACACTGGGATCAAAGCGAATAGAAAAACTAAATGATCAGACAACAAAGGTAAATAAAAATATTTTATTCATAATTTATTAATTGAAATGTGTCAGCTTTTTGAAATGTGCATCTGTGATATTTTGCCTGTAAATTTCATTTCCTTCCTCCATATTAGCATATTCATTTGCATATGTATATATGCAAATGATATGCTAATATGCCCCGCCCATTCTTTGCCCCCCCCAAATGAAACAGTCAAACTACGCCTATGGTTTTAGTATTAGGTGATGTGAATCTTCATTTAGATGAATTAGATGTTCCAGCGGTTAAGGATTTGTATTATTTTTGGAAACATTATCCTTTAGGGTTCATGATCCACAACCCAGACAGAAGTTTGGACATCAGTTGGATGTGGTTGCATTTTCAACCGCCTCCAATGAGACTTTGGATATGTCTCTCTCTGACGGGACATGGACAGAATCTCTCATAATTGGAAGGGAGTTTTGAAGAATACACAAGAGGGAGAATAGATAATGTTGCTTTTTGGTCTGGTTATAATTTATTGAAAACTTGTATTAGCAGAAGGAAAGTAATGATAAATCAGATCAAATAGCTCCAGTTTGTATCAGAACTAAACAAGTTTGTTCCTCAGATAAGTGGTTTCATGAGGAGCTACTGGAGTTCAAATGTCGTCGGAATTTGGAGAGGAAGTTGCATAAAAATGGATCACTTGTTACACGTAATGCATGGAGATCAGCAAGGCATTCTTATAAATTAGCATTGAGGAATAAGAGGAAGGTGTATTATTCTAAGTTGATTGGAGTTGATGTCACTGATGTGAAGATTTTATTCAAACTTTTACATGATCTTACAGATACAGATAACTGTTTGGTCCATTTTCATAAGGATAGACCTTCTGCTGATCAGGTAGCTGTGCTTTTTTTCATATGAAACTGCTCTCTTTCAAAGAAATATGCTAGATCATATTGTAGTTTGGACAATTGTCCTCCATCAGATATTAGTTGGATGGATTGTTCTTTTACTTTAGGTAGATTTCCATCTGAACTGGTAGATATAATTATCACACCAGTTTTGAAGAGTACCAAGGATTCAGTGGGATTAGTGTCAAATTATAGGCCTACTGCATCAATTCCACTGTTTGTGAAATTAATGGAGGGGGCAATTGCTGTTCAACTGTCACCTTTTTTTGAAACAGCATGATATCCAATCAGGGTTTCAATCTAATTTTAAAGTACTGAAACTGTAATGGGTGCATTATTTGAAACAGTTTGATTATAGCTCAATAAAGGGGAAAACCCTTGCTCCTTCAGTTTGATTTGCCAAGTGCATTCGACTTAGCTGACTTGATATTCTCTTGCAGATTTTGGATGTCATTGGGATTTCAGATACAGTAAGATCTTGGCACCATGATTTTCTTTGTTACAGAAGATAAAGAGTTAAAATGTTAGCTGACCAATTTGATTATTGGAGCAATGTTTGTGGGGTCCTTCAAGGATCTCCACTGTCTCCCTTGTTATTTAATGTGTATTTACATACCTTGGGTTTATGGCTATTGTAAGCCCACAGGGGTGCTCTCCGGGGTGCAGTGGTCCTCTAGTGGCTTCTGCCCAGCCTCACCAACCCTTTCCCTCAGGGAACCACCTTGAAACCAGACTTCTCTGTGACTGCGTTGACTCAGGCCTCTATGTTTGGTCCTCCCCTTTACCTCAGGGTGACCTCTTCATTAACCTGCAGTCCTGGCCCGGCCTCCCCGCTGTATCTCCTGGTAACCGATCCACCTTACCAGTTCTTCTGGTGGGGCCCCCGGGTCACCCTTCTCTGGAAGGTAGCACAGCTTCCTCTGCTTGCAAAAATATGCAAATTAGCTGGTTGCATGTAAATTCAGTTTATTAGAGCTAGGTTACAGTCTTTTGGGAACCTGGCTTTCCAACTCTTCTTTGACTGCGATTCACCCCCCTGAGACCATTTACTGGGGGACATCTGGGTCTCAGGGTATAACAGCCACCTCCCCTGGATAGGACACACTTTATTCACCTTAACCTTATGGTCCTATCCTCCACCCCACGGCTGTTCGTTCACTTTAACCACTTCACAGTTCCACCTCAATATTTTGGGGATTTCTAACCCCAGGCTTTTGCAGCCTGCTTTACCTTGTCAGACACACAGTCCTTCCTCCTCAGCACCGGGATCACACAGCACCAGGCTTCCGGCCTCCAGGCTCCCATCTTCTCTCCCTCAGGCAAAACTCCTTCCTCTGCTGAGAGGAAGCTATTTATGAGGTGTCCAATAAACCTCCCCCACCTCTTGAGACCTTGCCCCTCTGGTTCCAGAAAGATCTAGCCTAGAAGTCTCGTCTCACTCCCCCAGCTATCTCTCTGGAGCTCCCCCTACTGGCCCATACATGCCAATACTCAGCTAGATCCCCGGAGCTTCCAGTTTCCATGGGATAGCGCCCTCTGGCGGCCTCCTCAAGTAAGGGCAGACACTGTGGTTTATCACACTGTTCTAACCCATCCCGGGCAGAAGCCCCTAGAGACACATCCTCAATGCGAGATGATATTTCATCCTCTGGTAGGCTGGTCTCCACAGTGATGCTCTCACTTCAGGAGACCTTTTTCCTCCATGGCAGCACAGAGGTCTCCAGACTGGAGGCAGGACTTCTCTACTATGTCCCTGTAGGCTTCCTCTATAAACTTCTCTGTCTGCCTCAGCAACTCCAAGTCTGCTATTCTAGCCTCCACAGATCAGACTCATTCCCTGAGTGCTAGGAGCTCTTTGCACCGAGTATACACATATGACTTCTTACCAAATGGGAGATATTCAAACATGGGACACTCAGTGCAAAAGACTGGATAGCCCCCATCTCACTGTTGGACTGCTACCTGCATCTTTTTATCGATGATTTCTTAAGTTGCTAATGGAGTGGGAATATCTAAACTAGAGTTCCCTAAGTTTGCTATTATATGCTAGGCTATGCTAATATTTAGTTGTTGTTATTATTATTATTATTACTAGTTTTTAATAATGTTAGTAGGTTCCCCTCTATGGATCTAAGTAGACTATATTCCTAAGAGCTAATTACATTTGTAGCCTCCTAATTGGTTCAAGGACCTATAAATCGGAGATTAGGCCGGGGTGGGAGGGAATTATAGTCTAAACTGTGCCTATTGTTTTATAGTAACTGTAAAATAGCTCCCTTAAATGCTAACCTATGGAACCGTAACAGAGAATTTACTGTATATGCTAAGAAAAACAATTCCTTAAACTCCTTTGCTAAGTGAGCACAGTAACTGAAAATCCTTGAGGTTATCTAGTTAATTCTAAGTCTACCTTTCACCAAATTTAAAAAACAATTTCCCACCAAATTCTTACCAGTGAAGATCTCTCCCTTTCTAGAAGTCCTCTCACAGCACATTTATTTAAGAAGAACAATCAAAAGAATGGTCTGAAAAAAAAAATAATGCCTCATGGCGTAAAGGGAGGGTGTCTCCTCAAACATTCACCTTCAGTGACTTTGGTAGACCAGAAGCAATAGGCACCATTGGGGCAATTCTGTATATTGGTGCCTCAATCATAACTTCCCTGATGCAGCACAGGGAATGCCAACTCTATAACGGTATAGATGTCATTATACAATACTAGCACAAATCCTACACTTTCATGCTAAAAAGAAGACATACCCACTTCTGCCAGGTGAAAGGCAAGTGTTCCATAAGATGTGCACATTGATGCTTGACACACCCACATCCTGCCCATGCTCCTCCCCTGTGTATGCCCCCTTTCCAATTGCAGGCTATGCCACTAACGCATACGTGGTGCATACTGCTACATTCATGTGCGGAAAATATGCATAAACGCAGGCACACCTTTTAAAGAATTGGTCCGATGCCATACCTCTTTCCTAGTCTATCACCGGAGCTGGCTGAAAGTTGTCATTTTATTTTCTAAGAGCAAAGTATATGATTAGCCAAGACAATAAATCCTCTATCGCAAAATCTCACTTTTCCCATTTTATTGCACGACTGAAAAAAATACTGCAGCATTTTAAATTATTTGAATTAATCTTTTATAATTAAACTACATGTGAAACAAAAAAGTAGAACATTTACCAACCTATGAGGTCAGGTTTAATTTTAAATGTACTTTCCATTATAGAAAGGGGAATGAATCTCATCAAAGATGTTTTCAACACTTTGAATTTCTGAGAGATATCTCTGCTTGTCTGGGCATTCTAAGGCAACAGATAATTTGCAGGTTTATGTTCTATAACCCGGTTAGCCTTTTCATTTTTAAATATATTGCTAAAGCATAAGAGTCAAAGCTAAGCAGTTGCAGAATTTACAATAATGAAGAATAAATGGTGAAATTGAAATGCACAGATGGCTTCTTGATGAAGCATTACACAAAATGTGTCTTGCTATTGCTGAGAACATGAATTTGAAAATGCCGATGATTGCTTGCTAATTCTTTGGCCAGTAACAACTACCTTTGCCAGTACAGAGGATAGATTTTTTGTTGGTTTTCAGCATTTCAAATATTTTGCATATAATACCACCCTCTTTTATTGTTCTCTAGGCTTCATTATGGGTCTTAGGAGGACATCTTTTAAAATACACTACACAGAGCAAGTGCTAGCATGTAGTGGTAATGGCTGCTGCATGCTAAAACCAGCCTGCATGGTAAAAATGCTATGTTAGCTGCATAATATGAGTAGAGGTGGTATCTGGGTAGGACATGGATGGTTACAGGGTGTGGGTGTGGCTACCACTGACAGCTAGTATATGGAATGTTGCTGTGCAGTAGCTGGAGAAAAACAGATGAGAACCATTTTGAGAAAACAGTACAAAACAAACAACCCCAAATAAATACATAAATAAATAAATAAAAGGGTGACCAATGAAGTTCCAACTTTGGGATATTTATTAACAAATTAGGACCATACAATAAACACCTTACATGTGACTCGACACAGTCCTGTGTTTCGATGCAGAAGGGGCCTGCTTCAGGAGTATTCTGCAATAAACAAATAATAATAAAAAAGCAAAGCTTATAAATCACACAAGAAAGAATCAAAATGTAAAAATATAAAACAGCAATAAATAAGATTCTAAAATCATACAAACCACATAACATACATATAAGTGATATGTAAATAAAGAAAGTAAAAAACATGATATGAATAGTACATACAAGGATGAATAAGTGTACCAACTTGTATAGATATCAGGATCCAGCAAATTGTGCAATAAACACAATTTATTACAAACAGAATTTAATAACAAGTATAAAAAACCCGGAAGCTGGCATAATAACAAATCATGGTCAAAAAGATTTGTGATACTCACAGAAAAAAAAATAAAGACAAGACATGTAAAACTAAAAAAAAAAACAAAGAAGAAGAAAAAAAACAGACCACCAAAAGGTTAAACTAAGTGAAAAGAAAAAGAAAAAAGGAGGACAAAAAAGCTGAAGTGAACCAAAAAGGAAAAAAAAAAGAACAGGGGGAAAAATAAAAAGTGTGCAAAGCAGAACTGAAATACTTTGTAGCACAATGAATGCAACATCTGTATGAATGCATTTCCCCCATCTAATCTCTTCTGGCCAGTATGTCACTATCCAATCCTTCCCCGGCAAGTCCACCATGTCTTTCCTAGGCAGCATCCACCTGCAGTCAAGCCCCCCCCCCCCCCCCCCCCCCCGGACAGTGCCTCTCTGAACAATACCCCTATACATACAATCAATCCCTTCCCTCCAAGATCAAACCTGCTTCAGGACCCTGTCAATATAAACCTCAATCCTCCCTCCATCCCCATCTCTCCCAGGACTACCTGGGAATTTCCCTGGTAGTCTACTAGAGCAGTACAGAAGTGACCCCCCTCTACTTTTACCCTGCTAACTGCTGAAATTCAAAATGGCACCTAGTGGTAGTCATATAGGTCAAGTTCTATATATGGCGCTGCAAAAAAAAAGGCACAGAAAAAAAGCTCTTATCACTAGTCTATAAACCATGTCTAATGTTAGACCTGGTTTATAGAATACGCATAGCACCTGGGCCTGCGACTAAATAGAGGCTCAACCATTTACCCAACTAAAACCTGGTATCAATGCCCGTGCCTAACTTAGGTGTGGATTGGGTGTATTCTAGGAACACCCACGACCCACCTATTCCCCTCCCATGGCCACACCCCCTTTTGAGATCCACACATTAGAATTTGCATGCATCACTTTATAGAATATGCTTAGAAAGTTGCACACATGAATTCTAATTCGTGCCAAGTAGTGCTGATCATTGCTTGTCATTGGCCAATTATCGATGCCAATTGACTTGTTAAACAATTAAGCTGCGTGGGCAAGTTGGCTGCACTGCTAAATATTTAGTTGCCATTTATATAATCTGGGGCATAAAGGGCAATTCTATAAATTGGTGCCTAAAGATAAGCGCCAATTTTATGCCTGAGTTATAGAACAATAGCACTTATGTGTGTGATGGGCACTACTAATTGGCAATCACATGCATAAGTCCTAGGCATTATTCTATAACTTATGCACCAATGTTGCTAAGTTATGAGAGGGGTGTAAACGTGGATAGAGTATGGATGGGTCATAGGCGTGTCTCTAAGATGCACTTGTCAGATAGACAATACTATAAATTACGCACACTTCAGGGCACAATTAGGCATCATTAGTTACTATTGGCACCTAACTTTAGGTGCACCACTGCTCACTAACGCTAGTATCCTATAATGGTCTCTTGGCACCAATAATCTGTTATAGAATTGGTGCTAAGAGCATGGCATTGGGGGTGCCTAAATTTTGGTGCAAATTTCTAGAATTGCCATCATAGGGGTTAATTCTATAATCTATAAAGAGGGCACCAACATTTAGGTTCCAAGGATATGCAGAAATGACCAAAATACTAGCATAGACCCATGTATGTGTACACATATGTGAATAAGTGCCAATATTCTAGCTATGCATGCTATAATATGACACCTAAATGAGCGAGGGTTGAGGGTGGGCCAGTGGAAGAACTCAGCCAGACAACAAGATATAAGCAAAAATAAATATTTAATTATTTAAGTCCTGAGACCTGTTACTTCACAGGGCAAGGAACATAAGTTGGAAAACCTTCCTCTATTCAATAAACACAGTCTCAATCTGGCCTCTAGCCAACATGCCCAAACATAATCTATGGCTCTTGGGGATGCCACACCTCAAACACAACCTGTAGGTTCTTCTCCATGTCCCAGGTCTGGCTCCAGCCAGACCTCAAAACACAACTTGCAAGTCTCAGTCAAACAGCAAAAGTAGCCAGGTCACGATCACTGCACATCAGCAGGGAAACCTTTACACTACAGGGCAACTTCTCTCCTCCTAGGGCATCTGTATTGGGGCCTCCCTGACCTATTCAGCTTCAGGGCTTTTAGCTCTGTCCTGATCTGAGCCCCGTTCCTCTGACTCAGCAAATGCCTCAGCATCAGCCTCCGCCTCGGAAGATTAGTGCCCCCTGCTGCAAGAAAGCTGAATTGCATCATCTGTGAGGGAGTGTTCTTCATTATACTATCCACTTCCTCACAGGGATGGCACGGTTTGGTGTTGGGCATTCACATGGACAGTCTGGGTGGAGTGCACAGTTGCATACAAAAAGTATAGAATACTATAATTTGTACTTGTTTTTTAACAAGATAAGCAAAAGCATTTGCACCAGATCTACTTTGGCACCGGTACATTAGTATAGTATAAAGGAAAGTAGAGGCCTACTATCTTTTATAGAATAGGACCCAAATAAGCACCTTTTTGGTGTCTACATATAAGCATTTCTTGATAGAATTGCCCTCATTGTGCTAGGGGGTCATCTTTCCATATAAGGAGTGATTGTTCTTATTCAGCATGCTACATAGAAAAAGAAAAAAGAGATTGCACAAATATTGTATCTATAAAAACTATTACACCTTGAGAATCATCTATATATATAAAACTCACCCTCAACGTTCTATTGTCTGACGTCACTGACGCCAAGGTTCGTAAGTTTGAAGCTCTGAAGCCACGAAAAACACAATCTCGGGGCCCCGCCCTCGCGTCAAACGTTATGACGTTGAGGGCGGAGCAATTCACTCACATTGACGGCAGCCAGGGCGGCGCAGTGGCATCACTGACGATGAAGGTGCGTTGGGTGGGGGGGCCAGAGTCACACATCGACGGCGACCAGGGCGGCACAATGGCATCACTAACAACGAAGGTGCGTTGAGTGGGGGGGCCAGAGGAAAGCCTTGCTAGCGCCCGTTTCATTGGCTCCAGAAACGGGCCTTTTTTTACTAATTATAACATAAAATGATTGCTATTAAAATGGCGGTAATATCATTGATTCATTAGTAGTCAAGAAAAATGCCTTTATCGTGGTATCTCATTATGTACTTTGGTGGATTCATGTGAATGAAAACTATCCCAAATGTTACTTCCACCTTCACAACATGTGCAGAATAATTGAAAGACACTCGCATCTAGGCAACAAAATTCAGCACAATATGTTAATATGGAAACTATTAACTAAGGAAAATATATTTCTTGGGTTACTAAGAGAACAATTTGAACACGTCTACAGGCAAGCTGTTCATTATGGGTAAACTAGCAAACCACTGAAACAGAAAATCAAGTAGCTGAAAAGTTAAATTATGCACCTTTTGAAAGCTGTAAATAAACTGAATTTCTCTAGCAAAATCCATTTAAGGACGACAAGCTCAACATAAAAAAATCAAATCTTTCATTTACATATCTAGGTTAATAACGCAAACCTTAATCGTGGAGATCAATTTTAAACACATAAAGAACCTCATATGTGTTTGCTGTACAAAAGGAAGCACAGAAAAATGCCATCTTTGTCAATACATGTCTTCTAAAATAATAATAATGATAAAAAAAAGAAACAGAAGATCAAAAACTGCAAAAGACGTCAGCACTTGTAATGCAGAGATGTGTGATTTAGTATAGCACATCAGAAACTGAATAACAGGGGGCAATATGCAATTTAAAGTACACTTAATGGTTTTAGGAATAGCAGCATGGATCCAATTGAAAAATGATGGGCTTGTCAAAATGAAGTATGGTTTAAGTCTAGGAGTACAAGGTTCTCAAACAGATAATGATAGATTCAAGATCAGTTGCTATAATTTTCCTGACCAAATATGAATTATTGGTACCTTTTAAATAATGATCTACAATTGCGTTTTATGTAGCTAATACATTCTCTTAAAACAAGCTTTGTATGCACACCAGAAAATAAGAGTTCATTAATAATTTCTTCTTCAGTTTTACACTGAAGTGGATTTCAATGTCTCTTATAATCTCATTCTTATTTTAGTGTCCAACGACTGAAACATGTTAAGCATCAGTTTGCCAAAGAACTGCTCTGGCATGGATATAAAATGCTATCAAGTAATATCATTTTAGAAGAAAAAAAAAATAACCCATGACACAGGTTAGAAGGCTATTTCTGATAAATGCCACAGTCATTGTGTTATTGCTTTTCCAAATGATTCTAGCTTCCATTTTGTGAATTTCAGAGATCTTTTGGGTGGTATTGATTGCCTCTGAGTTGGCCTGAATACCATTTTCTAGCACAGAAGAAAGGAGACCCTGCAGGTTGAGTATCTCCAAATATTGGACCATTTATACGAATCATGATTTTGCAAACAATGCCTCTGTGAAACCACTGGGGCCTGTCAGCAAGCCTACTCTCTATCAAGATCCTCATTTTAAATTCCCAGAATCAAATCTGACATGCATTTCATTTGAGCAATAGTCAAAAGGATTGTCCTAAAAACTTTGGTAGTTAACTGGGCAAATCTTCCCATTATTTTAAAGGGCTAGATTGGTTGTCTACTGTTTTGAGAATCCATTTATTTATTTATTATTTATTGCATTTGTATCCCACATTATCCCACCTCTTTGCAGGCTCAATGTGGCTTACAATTCGTTGTGGATATTGGAAGTAGAAAAGAATATACATTTGGTTTATGGAGGGTTAGGGTTACATGGTGGTGAAGTACATGGTTGTATTACAGCAAAAGACGTTATAAGACATTCCTATATATATTAACGATTGTACAGTTACATATGTTGATCTTTGTGATAAATCTTGTCGAAGAGATAAGTTTGTAGTAGTTTGCGGAAATTGGCCAGTTCATGGACCGTTTTCAAGTTGCGTGGTAGTGCATTCCATAGCTGTGCGCTCATATAGGAAAATTTAAAAATTGTAATATTGATTTTTAGGGCTACATGAATGAATAGTTCTAGCTATAGTAGGGTTTGAGTTCAGTTTTTTTTACCTCCGTTTGATCACTACTACTACTACTACTTATCATTTCTATAGCGCTACAAGTCATATGCAGCGCTGTACACCATACACAAAAAAGACCTTACAATCTAGATAAGACAGGCAGACAGACAGAACAATTAAGGGTAAGGGAATAAAGAGGTGAGGATAAAAGGACAGGGCAAGTGAGCAGTGGTTAGGAGTCAAAAGCAGTGGTAAAGAGGTGAGCTTTAAGTTTGGACTTGAAAACGGCCAAAGAGGGGGCTATATGTACAGGCTCGGGAAGTCTATTCCAGGCGTGAGGTGCAGCAAGATAAAAAGGAACGGTGTCTGGAATTAGCAGTAGAGGAGAAGGGGACAGATAAGAGAGATTTATCAACAGAACGGAGTACCCGAGGGGGGGCGTAGGGAGAGACAAGAGTGGAGAGGTACTGGGGAGCGGCAGAGTGAATGCACTTATAGGTCAATAAGAGAAGTTTGAATTGAATGCGGAAACGGATAGGGAGCCAGTGGGCTCATACAAATTATAGCTATGAACAGTGCTCAGTTCTCACAGTTAATCTTTGTCAGTGGTTGAACCCAGGCTGTGGAATTGACTTGCTCTATTGTACAATTCTGAAAATGTTTGAAGGCTCGAATGTTTACACTAGCTCTTCAGATGTTTACACTATCTTTTGCTCTATTGAGCAGGGACTGTCTCTCTATGTTAGGTGTTGAGCGCTGCGTGCGTCTGGTAGCGCTATACAAATGCTAATAATAATTAAGGTCTTATGTTATTTCTGTATTTTTAGCTGGATTATATGTTTTAGGGGCCCTTTTTACTAAGCAGCGATAAAAGGGTGGGCTAGCATTTTTAGGGTGCACTAAATGCTAAAAACACCCTTAGGAATATATGAGTTTCTCTAACATTTAGCGCACGCTAGAACCCCTTAATTTTGTAATACGTTTGGAGAACAGTCTGTCTTTTGTAATGATTTTATTATGTATGTGACTTGGAAACCACCTAGAATTGTATGATAGAGCAGTTAATTTTTAAAAATAAATAAAATTGGAACTAATGTGGATTATTTAACATTCCAAAAGCAACCGAAAACATCTTTCTTTTCATTGGCATTTGTGGTAAATTGCTGATTCATTTTCTATTTTACGTGTTGATTGTTGCACTGTATTATACATTTGAGTTCAAAGGGCACATTTTAAGAGGGGACACCAGCAGCTTCTGTGTCACTCTGCTAACCTACCTGGCACAATTTGAACATCTGAGGCCCTTCCTTAAGTAAATGAATGCTGAAGAGATTAAGGGGCCCTTTTACTAAGCTACGATAAGTGCTAGTGTACGCTTACCACTGCTTAAAGTGGCTTACCATGGGATATGCTCAAGCGTCAAGCGGTAAGTTCCAAATCTGCGCACCCTAACCCATTGCTAAAAATATTTTTAAAATTGTTATTGGAGAGGACATGTCTGGGGGGAGATAGTGGGTGCGCAGATTACCACCTGATCCCTTACCACCTATAAAATAAGTGCCGGTAAGTTCTCACATGGTTATTCTTTTTTAATGACCACATGCTAATGGTAACAGTGTATGAAATAGTAACATAGTAACATAACATAGTAGATGACGGCAGAAAAAGACCTGCACGGTCCACCCAGTCTGCCCAACAAGATAAACTCACATGTGCCATTTTTTGTGTATACCTTACCTTAATTTGTACCTGTCTTTTTCAGGGCACAGACCGTATAAGTCTGCCCAGCACTATCCCCACCTCCCAACCACCCGCCCCGCCTCCCACCACCGGCTCTGGCACAGACCGTATAAGTCTGCCCAGCACTATCCCCACCTCCCAACCACCAGCCCTGCCTCCCACCGCCGGCTAAGCTTCTGGGGATCCCTTCCTTCTGAGGAGGATTCCTTTATGTTTATCCCACGCATGTTTCAATTCTGTTACCGTTTTCCTCTCCACCACCTCCCGCGGGAGGGCATTCCAAGCATCCACCACTCTCTCCGTGAAAAAATACTTCCTGACGTTTTTTTTGAGTCTGCCCCCCTTCAATCTCATTTCATGTCCTCTCGTTCTACCGCCTTCCCCTCTCCGGAAAAGGTTCGTTTGCAGATTAATACCTTTCAAATATTTGAACGTCTGTATCATATCACCCCTGTTTCTCCTTTCCTCCAGGGAAATAATGTACTATGGAGAGCACAAAGATGCTAATCCTAATATATTAATACTTTTTTGCTCTAACACTGATATGAAGTCTCTTCCCTTCAGCTAGAGCAGAAAATTCAAGCTTAAAGTACTTAAAAAAAGGAAGCCTGAAACAACCCAAGGGAAGCCTGCATTGGCTAATTATAGAAAGCTTTAATGGGGATCACTATTACAGGCTCCAGCGTAGCAGCAAAAACGACAGTGGAAAAACAACTCCCAATAATGTTTATGGGAGAAATAAGCCACTGCTGAAAAAAAAGCCAACCAGCGCTCAAATCAATAGCAAGAGAATGACTTCAAACTCAGTCTTATGAAATTAGTGATAACATTAATCCATGCTTATGAATATGCTCTGGAATTTGTTCTTTATAATAGTCTTTACCATTTTGCTTGGCACCGATGTCAGGCTCACTGGTCTATAATTTCCCGGATCACCTCCAGAACCCTTTAAAAAAATTGGTGTTACATTGGCACCCTCCATCTTCCGGTACCATGCTTGATTTTAAAGATAAATTACATTTTACTAACAACAGATCTGCAAGTTCATTTTTCAGTTCTATCAATATTTTGTCCAGGTGATTTGCTACTCTTCAATTTGTCAAAATGTGGCAGCTAGATTCATATTTTCAATATCAATGTTTGGCAGGATGATACCACTTTACATTAAGTTGCACTGACTCCCTGTAGAAGTCGGGGGGGGGGGGGGGGGGGGTTAAACTGTGCATCCTGGTTTTTTAAAATTGTTATTATTATTATTATTATTCATGGGGAAGCACCAGCGTACATTATTTTATTAGGTAACAGAAAGCAAAGAATAGCAGGAACCTATAGGAAATTAATGTTTCCCAACCCAAGAGAGGTAAAGTAGAAGCTCATACACTTAGTTACCATTCCTTATTTGGTGACTAAATGGTAGAATACTATTCCAATTCAGATAAAATATATTTCTAGCTACAGGATGCTTCGTTACATTCTCAAGTCATATTTATTTGGGAAATATGTAATGGGGTTAATTGATTTATAGAGTACTGAAAGAACAATTATTAATGGATTTGATATAGTTATGACCTATGTGGGTTATTTTTTGTTATTCCCAATGTCTTTTCAGTTGTAAATCACTTTGAGCTCCGTTGATGGGATACGTTGATGATTCAGAAGAGAAAAAGTCAAGTAAAGTCAGCTGGTGTTTCAGCTTCTCACTGAATCCTGATTCTCCAGTTTCTCCCTTCCTCTTGAAACATCTCTCTTTATCTTGGCTGGTAGCGTGTTGAGGATCCCAAATCTCTAATCGTCATCATTAGAATTTATGCTGTCCCTAGTTCTTGTTGGTGGATAAATTACCTTTACCTTTTCTGCTTTTCCCATTCACAGACCTGCCCCTGTAAACCACTGGCAAGTCTGAATGAAAGAGAAACAGATCACTGCTAGTTTGTGTTCTGTATAATACAGGGGGGGGGGGGGGGGGGGTTCATGATAATATATAACACATCCAGTACACATTCCCACAAATTCTAAATATGGTGCCTTCACTTGTGTTCATTAATTTGGCCACATGGCCAAAGTTATTTATGTATTGCATTTGTACCCCACATTTTCCCACCTATCTACAGGTTCAATGTGGTTCACATAGCACCGTCAAAGGCGTTTGCCCAGTCGGTGGATAACAAATACAAAGTTGTATAGTGATCGTATGAGGTATAAGTGGAGGGTCGAAATGGATGAAGATCGCGTGTTGTCCTGTGCGATAATAGTCATGCTGCGTTGGTAGGTGAAGAGGGTTGCGTGCACAACTTAATTGATTAACAAGCCAATAAGCACAGATAATTGGTACTTAACAACCAATTAGCAGCACTAATTGGCTCTAATTAGAATGTATGCACACAAATTTCTTGGTGTATTCTACACCATGGTGCGCATGAATTCTTATGTGCACAGTCAAAAAGGGGGCATGGCCATGGGCATGGAATGGGTGGGTTGTGGGCATTTCAAAAAGCTATCTGCACTATTATGGAATACACCAGATCTGTGCCTAACTTAGGCGCAGGTATTTAGGCCTGGTTTTAGGTGGCCTAAATGGATGCGCCTAAAGTTTAGCAATAAGAATGGTGCGGGAGCATATTCTATAAATGATGCCTAACTTTAAGCAAAGTTTATAGAATCACGCTAAACGCATGTTTTTTTGTGCCGATTTTTAAGTCACCAGTTGCAAACACATTCGGGGGGGCCCTTTTACTAAGCTGCAGCAGGCTCTACGCACGTGCAGCGCATACCCAAATGAGACTACTGCCAGGCCAGCACGCCCCCCCCCCTCCCCGATAGTAATTTCAGATTTGGCGCACACCCATAACACCTGGATGAATTATGTATTTGTTTCCTCCCACGTGTGCCCTTTCCGGCAGTAATCGGCAGTTGGTGCACGCCGACCGGTCACCACACATGTAGCGCGTGAGCCCTAATCGCTAGGATAGTGGGTGGCGTTAAGGGCTCAGGCCGGTTTTAGATGTGCGCTGGTTTCAGTTTTACCGCAGGGCCTTTTCCTGTCACATAAAAAAAAAAAAAAAAAAAACTATTTTGCAGACACGGTAAAAACTTGCCCGGCGCGTGCCTAATACATACGCCTACACAAATACATACGCAGGCAAATTTTTACCACGGCTTACTAAAAGGGCCCCTCAGTTTCCAGTACCTAATATGGACTCCAACATACTGATTCCTTAAAAAAAAAAATAGTTTTATAAGCTTCTCATTACAGACACTCAATGCTCATTTCAGCCCTATCAGTAATGCTTTCCCTTGCTCTGTCCGCTATTGTTTAAACTGTTTCTCTTCAGAAAACCTTTGAAGCAAACAGTTGCTTTCTGCACAACCTTTTTGTGTTAAAATCCAATATAGAACTACCTACAAATGGTGCTTTTTTATTTCAAATTAATAATGACTTCATCATTCAGCATTTGGAAGGAGTGAGGCTGGAATAGGTCAAGTGACTGCTGCTTCTTCCTTGGATTGGATTCCACTCTGTGTAAAAAGATAAGTGCTGTTTGGCACCAAATGATTTTTGGTTCCTGTGGGAGCAGTGGCTATTTGTTTCATTTGAAGCCAAACAAACCAAAAATGGACTATTTTCGCAGTGTTTTTTTCCATTTGCACATCCCTAGCATACACTATAATTCTTGTACTGAGGGAAGTCGATACATTTATCTTTGAGTTGAAGAGGACCCGAAGCTTATTTCTTTACCTTTCTGCACATACAGTTTGGAATACTAGAATGTTTTAGAAAATAAGGGGCCCTTTTACTAAGCCACTGATGAATATTTGACCACGTAAGGGCTCTACGAGCGCCCAGAGCGTGCCAAAATGGAGTTACCATCCGGCTATCACATGGCTCTTGCAGTAATTTAATTTTGGCGAGCGTCCGATATGCGCATCTGAAAAAGAATTTTTATTTTTGACCGCTCATATCGGATGCGCGCCAAGTGGCATTTGGCGCGTGTAGGTCATTACCGCCCGGTTACTATGTGAGGCTTTACTACTAGGTCAATGGCTGCAGTTAAGGTCACAGACTCAAAATGGATGCGCGACTATTTTCATTTTGCTGCATGTACATTTTTGGCAAAAATTTTTAAAAAGGGCTTTTTTTACAGGTGTGCTGAAAAAATGGATCAGTGCGTGCCCAAAACCCGCACCTACACTACCGCAAGCCATTTCTCATCGCGCCTTACTAAAAGGACCCCTAAGTATCCACCATATAGTTTTAAAACAAGACTCAGGGGCCCTTTTACTAAGGTACTTGGAGGGGCATAATCGAACATCACCGGCGATCTATTTTGGCTGCGGCGCAACAGCTGGCCGGAACCGTATTATCGAAAAAGATGGCCGGCCATCTTTTTTTTCGATAATAAGGTTTAGCCCGGCCAAATTCCATAGTTCGCCGGGTTTGAGATCGCCGGTTTTGTTTTTCAGCAATAATGGAAAAAAATGCCGGCCATCTCAAACCCGGCGAAATCCAAGGCATTTGGTCATGGGAGGAGCCAGCATTTGTAGTTCACTGGTCCCCTTGACATGCCAGGACACCAACCGGGCACCCTAGGGTGCACTTCTAAAATTGTTTTAAAAATACACAAATAGCTCCCAGGTGCATAGCTCCCTTACCTTGGGTGCTGAGCGCCCCCAAATGCCCCCCAACCCACTCCCCACAACTCTACACCATTACCATAGCCGTTATGGGTGAAGTGGGGGCACCTACATGTGGGTACAATGGGTTTTGGGGGGGTTGGAGGGCTCAACACTTAGCACCACAAGGTATCGGGGGGGATGGACCTAGGTCTGCCTGCCTGGAGTGCACTGCACCCATTAAAAACTGCTCCAGGGACCTGCATACTGCTGTCAGGGAGCTGGGTATGACACTTGAGGCTGGCATACAGGCTGGCAAAAAAAGATTTTTATTTTTATTTTTTTAGTGTGGGAGGGGGTTAGTGACCACTGGGGGAGTACAGGGAGGTCATCCCCCATTCGCTTCGGTGGTCATCTGGTGAGTTGGGGCACCTTTTTGAGGCTTAGTTGTGAAAATAAAAGGACTAAGTAAACCTGGCGAAATACTGCTTAAAGCCGCTTTTTTTTTCATTATCCGCGAAAGCCGGCCATCTGGTAACCACGCCCATGCCCGCCCATGTCCCACCTTCGCTACGCCGCCGACACGCCCCCTTGAACTTTCACCGGCGCGGCAATGGGAAAGCGGCGATGCTGTCAAAAAAGCCGCTTTCGATTATACCGATTTCGCCGCTTTTGAGAGTTCGCTGGCCATCTCCCGATTTATATCAGGAAATGGCCAGCGATCACTTTCGAAAATAAACCTGATAGGCACCTACGTGCATCCAACGTGCGTCAATTTGGAACTGCCACCTGGCTACCACGAGCCCTGGGCGGTAATTCCATATTTTACGTGCGTCCAATACGCACAGCAGAAAATACTTTTTATTTTCTACCGTCTGGCGCTAACGATTACTGCCCGGTTAACGAGGTAGGACCTTACCGCTAAGTCAATGGGTGGTGGTAAGGTCTCAGGCCCAAAATGGATGCGCGCCAGTTTTTGTTTTGCCGCATGTCTATTTTTGGAGGTGCGCTGAAAAACGGACCAGCATGCGTCCAAATACGTGCGTCTACACCAGAGCAGGCAAATTTTTGGCGCACCTTAGTAAAAGGACCCCTCCTCAGTGGATATTTTGCTGTTTAGTGTGTTTTATATAAATGTAAGCGTCTTTCATTTTAATTGCAGGTCCAATGACGCACTGGATCAATCTTTCCAGTTGCTGTGCACAGTGCATCGACTTCTCAGCAACTGCTAGTTTTTCCCTTTGGTACCCATTCCATGTACTTCTAAATATTACACTGTCTGGGTCTTTTTGGTTTTCTCATTACAAATAGTAACTTTGATAGTTTATGTTGTTCTTTTGGCTGTGTAACCACTGTACTCCCTATATGTTATTTACTGCTTTCCATTAGTTTTATATGGATTAACCAGCCTTATTCCAAGTTAAAATTTAAATATTTCAGTATGTTATTCAATACAGCTTACAGTGTGTTTGATAATCTTGTGCAGAGTTGTTAGGAGAGGGGCTATGGGAATCCTGGTGGTATTAGATGAACAGAAAGCATGGTAAATACTACATTTTTCCCTCTTTTTTAAAATACATGTCTTCTCTTGTTTGTTTGTACTGTTTTCATACTATTACCCCCTCCAGAAGACACACACACATACCCCACAGCTTATACACATCCAAGGTGTGGATTATTTTGAGGGGGAGGGGAAGTCATTCTATAATGGTGTTCTTACATACACTCTTCTTAATCACCAGCTTTTGCCACATTAGCTTGAATTATAGTGATAAATTAAGTACCAAAGTACCAAAGTACGTTCAAAGAGGGTACCCAGTGACGCTGAAAGCAGAAGCACTGCATGAATAATGAGTGATCTGACACCCTGATACAGTTTCAGGCGAAACTCTGGCCACAGTCGGTGGAGATCCATAGAATGTTCCTGAGCATGAATTAAGTCACGTCTATTGGGTTACCGGTGAAGATAGGCATTGCACCAAGTTTTAATGCATTTTTTAGGGAGGCTTTTTGCCTCACACGCTACTCATGTGGTAACCATGCAATGTGCGCCAACGTGGGCATGCTGCTGGTTACTACTGGGAATGCCCCGCGCAGTAGGAAATAGAAAATTATTTTCTACCATGGGACTTGGCACGCATGAAAATCAGAATTACTGCCAGGCAAACATGCTACCCTGGCGGTAGTACTGATTGGGCACGGCCTACCTGCATGTTAGCCCTCCCATGCCTTTGTAAAAGGGCCCCTGTGTAACTTGTCATATACTGCTAGATTCTATATATATATATAGCACCCTAATTTCTATGTGGAAATTCAAGCATAATTTATAACAATGTGTGTAACTTAATTAGTTAGCTAATCAGCACTGTTAATTGGATGTTAAGAACAGTGGCGTAGCGAGGGCGGATGCCACCCGGGGCAGTTCATTGCTGTGCACCCCCCCTGGGTGCAGCATGACACTCCCTCGGTGCATCAAACCACCCCTCAGCGCATCGCCCAAGCCCCTCCCCCTCGATGCATCAAGTCACCACTCGGCGCATCATCCAAGCCCCCCCTCGGCGCATCAACCCTCCCCCCCCGCCACATCAACCCCCCCTAAGTGCATTCTTGCCTGCCGTGTACATGCCGCTTGGGGGGGGGGGGGTCAGTTCCGCTGGTTCCCTGCTCCCTCTGACCCGGAACAGGAAGTAACCTGTTCCGGGGCAGAGGGAGCAGGGAACCAGCGGAGCTGACACTCCCCCAGCGGCGTGCACCCGGGGCGGGCTGCCCCCACCGCCCCGCCCTTGCTACGCCACTGGTTAACAGGCATAGTTGAAAAGGGGGAATGACCTTAGGTGGGCCATGGGCATTTTTAAAATCTATGCACGTTGTTGCAGAATACACCTTTCTCTGCGCCTAATTTAAACATCATGATTTTTGCCAAGTAAAACATAGTATAAATGGCTTTGACTATATTTGGTCACATGGAGAGGTGCTCAGCATATTCTATATACTGCGTGGAAATTTAAGCCTATCCTATAAAATTTAGGTATACTTTACAGATAATGCTTAGGCATATTTTTTTCCCTGGGTGGAATTTTCAGGCGCCATATATAGAATGTAGGCGATTACAGTTAAAAGACACATTCGTTACATCCAATCAACCCTCATTCTTCACATAATTCCAACCTAATGATATCAGAGATAAGTTGGACAATTTAACAATATTAATAATATTTGGAAATATATCAGAGCTAGGTTGGAATTGTGTTTAATGTTAGTTGTGTGGTCAATGGGGGTTGATTGGATATAATGAATGTATCATGTAACCATAATGGGGGGGATTCTATATATATAAATCCACGCAGAAAACATTTCCGCCTCAGCATATTCTATAAGCCGCATGTAGAATAAGCTTATGTGGCAATCGAAACACCTAAATCTACATGCATCTATTTACACCAATGAAAACATGGTATGTAAATTTCGGAACGCCCATGAAACTCCATTTCCACCGCCCATAACCACATCCTTTTTTGTCTGCGCACTTTAGAAGTTAGGCACAGAGTGTTACAGAATACGTACAGGGAGTTGTATGTGTAAATATTGCCAATTGGTGCTCATTATTACTTGTTAAGTGCTGTTATCGATGCTAATTAGCTTGTTAAGCCAATTAAGTTGCGTGCGCTGTTATAGCATTCGCTTGGGTTTCAATGCAGATCTTTAGGCACGCTATAAAATTTCCAGGGGAATATGACAACAGTCACACATTTTGTTGATTTTATATTTAGGATATATGTTTTTGATATTTAAGAAGTATTTAATAAAGAGCAAAAGTACTTTGAAGTAACATGATTTAATTAAAGAATGCAGCTGAGACAGAATTGTTGCTATTTATATGCATATGACACAAATGCAAGCATATATGCCATTATCTGAAATAGTGCAGAATGGGTAAGCAATTGCTAGTTTCTAATTACTTCCACCATATGTAAAAAAGAACAAGTACACCACAGTTTAAAAAAAATACGTATTTTCTCACTCTCAAATGAACCTTAAGTTGAAATATTGCATAAAACAATTTTCGAAGGTTATCTCTTAACACAACAGTTATGGCTGCTATCACTATAATTCTGATAAACTATAGTTGATGTTTGAGTTATGAAAACAGAAGCTTCATCGAAGCTTTCATCCTGAAAAAAGCATTCCTTTATTACCTTTTTAGTTGAGATTCAGGACATTATCATAGATACAGAACCATACATCATATTAAATTCATCAGGTTGAAGACGAAGTACGCCACTTCTGAATAGCCAGTGGTTCTTGTAGGATGAAGGACTATTAGCAAAACTAGAATGATACCTATACCTCTCTGCACATGGTACCACTGTAATAATAGCTATAAATAAGTTTTGCAGGTTAGGTATCTGGTATCTGTCATATGAACGTCTGCATTATAGCACTTATTCTGGTGTGCTCTCTCTCTGTCTCTCTCTCTCTCTCTCACACACACACTTGCTTTTTATGACTTTATGAGCACAAACTCATTGCCTAAGATGTATGGTTCTATTTTTCTTTTATAGAATTGATGACAAATCAGTACAAGGTGTACCACTTATAGAGAAAATTGGGTGACAGCATCGAGAAACAATATTGCAGTGATAGTCACCAAACAGAAAACAAGATTTATAGTAGCATAAATGATTTTATTTTTTATCTGTTGAAATCATGTACCTACCTCACCATTGAGTCACTTACTTGGCATAGATGTTTGCATACATACCCAGTTCAGAGGAGAAAAATTCAGTGGCTCCTTAAAGAAGCTCTTAATTTTCAAAGCAAATATTTATACTTAAGCAGAGATTAATCAGTACTAGCAAACTTATTAAAAAAAAAAAAATCAAAACTACACATTTATCTCCATTTATCTCTTTATGTGCCCAGAAGGTTTAGTTTATTTTTAGGTCACTGTTGGATTTTATCTCCAATTTTCAGTCTTTTTTTTTCATTTGGTTTACACTGTCTTGTAATGCTTCTTCTTAATTTGTCATGTAAGCCACATTGAACCTGAGCTTTCTTGGGGAAAATGTGGGGTAGAAATGTCATAATAATAACAACAATAACAATAATAATAATATTTATTTATTTACTAGTAAAAAAGGCCCGTTTCTGACACAAATGAAATGGGCGCTAGCAAGGTTTTCCTCGGAGTGTGTATGTTTGAGAGAGTGTATGTGAGAGTGACTGTGTGTGAGAGAGAGAGAGAGAGAGTGAATGTGCGAGTGTGTGTGTGTGTGTGAGAGAGAGAGTGAGTCTGGGTGCGAGTGTGTCTGTGAGAGAGAGAGTGTGTGTGTGAGAATGAGAGTGTGTGCAAGTGCGTATGTGAGACACAGTGTGAGAGAGTGTGTTTCACACAGATGCAGTGTGTGCGAGAGAGAGAGAGAGAGAGAGAGAGAGAGAGTGTGAGACACAGACTATCTGTGAGACAGTGTATGAGACCAAGAGAGTGTATGAGTGACTGTGTGACACATAGAGAGTGAATGTGATACAGTGTGAGACATAGAGTGTGTGAGAGACAGTGTGTGAGAGTGGGAGAGAAAGACATTGACTGTGTGAGAGAGAGAGAGAGTATGTGTGTGACAGAGATACCTCCCCCCCCCTCTCTGGTGTCAGGCCCCCCTCCCTCCCTCTCTCTGGTGTCTGAGTGTTACTGTGCAGGACGCTGAGCTCTGGCTGTGCTTCAAGGAACTGACCAATCCTATTTAATAGAATGCACCTTCAACATTCTGAAGCCGAGAAACCTCGTGTGGTTGGTCATTTCTGCTTGTGACGAATCCGGAAGTACGTGATGTCAATTCAGGAGATGGATACAGAGAGCAGGAATGCCTCAGCCATGCAGTCAGCTTCAGAATGTTGGAAGTGCGTTTTATTATATAGGATGATATTTATATTTCACATTATCCCAAACAATTTTGAGTTCAATGTGGGTTACAATAAACAGTATTGGATACATAACCAAGAATAATGCATAAGAAAGTAATTTGTTGTAAGAATCCAATTTTACAATACAGTATCATAAACATACTGGTATAGCTATGGGTGTTTAACATTTAGAAAATCTATTATGAATGAGAAATTATACATGAAGCAAAGAGAAAGTTAATGGTAAATAGAGTAATAACCAATTCAGGTAAAGCGAATGCTACATACCTGTAGAAGGTATTCTCCGAGGACAGCAGGCTGATTGTTCTCACTGATGGGTGACGTCCTCGGCAGCCCCTCCAATCGGAATCTTCCTAGCAAAGTCCTTTGCTAGCTCTCGCGCACCCGCGCGCACCGCGCATGCGCGGCCGTCTTCCCGCCCGAAACCGGCTCGAGCCGGCCAGTCCAGTATGTAGCAAGACAATACACTTCAAGGGAAGACACAACTCCAAAGGGGAGGCGGGCGGGTTTGTGAGAACAATCAGCCTGCTGTCCTCGGAGAATACCTTCTACAGGTATGTAGCATTCGCTTTCTCCGAGGACAAGCAGGCTGCTTGTTCTCACTGATGGGGTATCCCTAGCCCCCAGGCTCACTCAAAACAACAACCAAGGTCAATTGGGCCTCGCAACGGCGAGGACATAACTGAGATTGACCTAAAAAATTTACCAACTAACTGAGAGTGCAGCCTGGAACAGAACAAACAGGGCCCTCGGGGGGTGGAGTTGGATCCTAAAGCCCAAACAGGTTCTGAAGAACTGACTGCCCGAACCGACTGTCGCGTCGGGTATCCTGCTGCAGGCAGTAATGCGATGTGAATGTGTGGACAGATGACCACGTCGCAGCTTTGCAAATTTCTTCAATGGAGGCTGACTTCAAGTGGGCTACCGATGCAGCCATGGCTCTAACATTATGAGCCGTGACATGACCCTCAAGAGCCAGCCCCGCCTGGGCGTAAGTGAAGGAAATGCAATCTGCTAGCCAATTGGATATGGTGCGTTTCCCTACAACCACTCCCCTCCTATTGGGATCAAAAGAAACAAACAATTGGGCGGACTGTCTGTGGGGCTGTGTCCGCTCCAGGTAGAAGGCCAATGCTCTCTTGCAGTCCAAAGTGTGCAGCTGACGTTCAGCAGGGCAGGAATGAGGACGGGGAAAGAATGTTGGCAAGACAATTGACTGGTTCAGATGGAACTCCGACACGACCTTTGGCAAGAACTTAGGGTGAGTGCGGAGGACTACTCTGTTATGATGAAATTTGGTGTAAGGGGCCTGGGCTACCAGGGCCTGAAGCTCACTGACCCTACGAGCTGAAGTAACTGCCACCAAGAAAATGACCTTCCAGGTCAAGTACTTCAGATGGCAGGAATTCAGTGGCTCAAAAGGAGATTTCATCAGCTGGGTGAGAACGACATTGAGATCCCATGACACTGTAGGAGGCTTGACAGGGGGCTTTGACAAAAGCAAAGCTCTCATGAAGCGAACAACTAAAGGCTGTCCTGAGATCGGCTTACCTTCCACATGGTAATGGTATGCACTGATTGCGCTAAGGTGAACCCTTACAGAGTTGGTCTTGAGACCAGACTCAGACAAGTGCAGAAGGTATTCAAGCAGGGTCTGTGTAGGACAAGAGCGAGGAGCTAGGGCCTTGCTGTCACACCAGACGGCAAACCTCCTCCACAGAAAGAAGTAACTCCTCTTGGTGGAATCTTTCCTGGAAGCAAGCAAGACGCGGGAGACACCCTCTGACAGACCCAAAGAGGCAAAGTCTACGCTCTCAACATCCAGGCCGTGAGAGCCAGGGACCGGAGGCTGGGATGCAGAAGAGCCCCTTCGTTCTGCGTGATGAGGGTCGGAAAACACTCCAATCTCCACGGTTCTTCGGAGGATAACTCCAGAAGAAGAGGGAACCAGATCTGACGCGGCCAAAAAGGAGCAATCAGAATCATGGTGCCTCGGTCTTGCTTGAGTTTCAACAAAGTCTTTCCCACCAGAGGAATGGGAGGATAAGCATACAGCAGGCCCTCCCCCCAATCCAGGAGGAAGGCATCCGATGCTAGTCTGCCGGGGGCCTGAAGCCTGGAACAGAACTGAGGGACTTTGTGGTTCACTCGAGATGCGAAGAGATCCACCAAGGGGGTGCCCCACGCTTGGAAGATCTGGCGCACCACTCTGGAGTTGAGCGACCACTCGTGAGGTTGCATAATCCGGCTCAGTCTGTCGGCCAGACCGTTGTTTACGCCTGCCAGATATGTGGCTTGGAGAACCATGCCGAGACGGCGAGCCCAAAGCCACATGCTGACGGCTTCCTGACACAGGGGGCGAGATCCGGTGCCCCCCTGCTTGTTGACATAGTACATGGCAACCTGGTTGTCTGTCTGAATTTGGATAATTTGATGGGACAGCCGATCTCTGAAAGCCTTCAGAGCGTTCCAGATCGCTCGCAACTCCAGGAGATTGATCTGTAGACCGCGTTCCTGGAGGGACCAGCTTCCTTGGGTGTGAAGCCCATCGACATGAGCTCCCCATCCCAGGAGAGACGCATCCGTTGTCAGCACTTTTTGTGGCTGAGGAATTTGGAAAGGACGTCCCAGAGTCAAATTGGACCAGATTGTCCACCAATACAGGGATTCGAGAAAACTCGTGGACAGGTGGATCACGTCTTCTAGACCCCCAGCAGCCTGATACCACTGGGAGGCTAGGGTCCATTGAGCAGATCTCATGTGAAGACGGGCCATGGGAGTCACATGAACTGTGGAGGCCATGTGGCCCAGCAATCTCAACATCTGCCGAGCTGTGATCTGCTGGGACGCTCGCACCCGCGAGACGAGGGACAACAAGTTGTTGGCCCTTGTCTCTGGGAGATAGGCGCGAGCCGTCCGAGAATCCAGCAGGGCTCCTATGAATTCGAGTTTCTGCACTGGGAGAAGATGGGACTTTGGGTAATTTATTACAAACCCCAGTAGCTCCAGGAGGCGAATAGTCATCTGCATGGACTGCAGGGCTCCTGCCTCGGACGTGTTCTTCACCAGCCAATCGTCGAGATATGGGAACACGTGCACTCCCAGCCTGCGAAGTGCCGCTGCTACCACAGCTAGGCACTTTGTGAATACTCTGGGCGCAGAGGCGAGCCCAAAGGGTAGCACACAGTACTGGAAGTGGCGGGTGCCCAACTGAAATCGCAGATACTGTCTGTGAGCTGGCAGTATCGGGATGTGTGTGTAGGCATCCTTCAAGTCCAGAGAGCATAGCCAATCGTTTTGCTGAATCATGGGGAGAAGGGTGCCCAGGGAAAGCATCCTGAACTTGTCTTTTACGAGATATTTGTTCAGGGCCCTTAGGTCTAGGATGGGACGCATCCCCCCTGTTTTCTTTTCCACAAGGAAGTACCTGGAATAGAATCCCAGCCCTTCTTGCCCGGATGGCACGGGCTCGACCGCATTGGCGCTGAGAAGGGCGGAGAGTTCCTCTGCAAGTACCTGCTTGTGCTGGAAGCTGTAAGACTGAGCTCCCGGTGGACAATTTGGAGGTTTGGAGGCCAAATTGAGGGTGTATCCTTGCCGGACTATTTGCAGAACCCACTGATCGGAGGTTATGAGAGGCCACCTTTGGTGAAAAGCTTTCAACCTCCCTCTGACTGGCAGGTCGCCCGACACTGACACTTGGATGTCGGCTATGCTCTGCTGGAGCCAGTCAAAAGCTCGCCCCTTGCTTTTGCTGGGGAGCCGCGGGGCCTTGCTGAGGCGCACGCTGCTGACGAGAGCGAGCGCGCTGGGGCTTAGCCTGGGCCGCAGGCTGTCGGGAAGGAGGATTGTACCTACGCTTACCAGAAGTATAGGGAACAGTCTTCCTTCCCCCAAAAAATCGTCTACCTGTAGAGGTAGAAGCTGAAGGCTGCCGGCGGGAGAACTTGTCGAATGCGGTGTCCCGCTGGTGGAGAGACTCTACCACCTGCTCGACTTTTTCTCCAAAAATGTTGTCCGCACGGCAAGGCGAGTCCGCAATCCGCTGCTGGATTCTATTCTCCAGGTCGGCGGCACGCAGCCATGAGAGCCTGCGCATCACCACACCTTGAGCAGCGGCCCTGGACGCAACATCAAAAGTGTCATAAACTCCTCTGGCCAGGAATTTTCTGCACGCCGTCAGCTGCCTGACCACCTCCTGAAAGGGCTTGGCTTGCTCAGGGGGAAGAGCATCAACCAAGCCCGCCAACTGTCGCACATTATTCCGCATGTGTATGCTCGTGTAGAGCTGGTAAGACTGAATTTTGGCCACGAGCATAGAGGAATGGTAGGCCTTCCTCCCAAAGGAGTCTAAGGTTCTGGAGTCTTTGCCCGGGGGCGCCGAAGCATGCTCCCTAGAACTCTTAGCCTTCTTTAGGGCCAGATCCACAACTCCAGAGTCGTGAGGCAACTGAGTGCGCATCAGCTCTGGGTCCCCATGGATCCGGTACTGGGACTCGATCTTCTTGGGGATGTGGGGATTAGTTAAAGGCTTGGTCCAGTTCGCCAGCAATGTCTTTTTGAGGACATGGTGCAGGGGAACAGTGGACGCTTCCTTAGGTGGAGAAGGATAGTCCAGGAGCTCAAACATTTCAGCCCTGGGCTCGTCCTCCACAACCACCGGGAAGGGGATGGCCGTAGACATCTCCCGGACAAAGGAAGCAAAAGACAGACTCTCGGGAGGAGAAAGCTGCCTTTCAGGAGAGGGAGTGGGATCAGAAGGAAGACCCTCAGACTCCTCGTCAGAGAAATATCTGGGATCTTCTTCTTCTTCCCACGAGGCCTCACCCTCGGTGTCAGACACAAGTTCACGGACCTGCGTCTGCAACCGCGCCCGGCTCGACTCCGTGGAGCCACGTCCACGATGGGGGCGTCGAGAGGTAGACTCCCTCGCCCGCATCGGCGAAGCTCCCTCCGCCGACGTAGTCGGGGAGCCCTCCTGGGAGGTGGCCGCAGTCGGCACCGCACGCGGTACCGACGTCGGGGACCTCACCCCGGGCGATGGGCCAGCCGGCGCCATGCTCGACGGTACCGGAGGCGCAAGCACCGCCGGTACCGGAGGGGTAGGGCGCAACAGCTCTCCCAGAATCTCTGGGAGAACGGCCCGGAGGCTCTCGTTCAGAGCGGCTGCAGAGAAAGGCATGGAGGTCGATGCAGGCGTCGACGTCAGAACCTGTTCCGGGCGTGGAGGCTGTTCCGGGCTGTCCAGAGTGGAGCGCATCGACACCTCTTGAACAGAGGGTGAGCGGTCCTCTCGGTGCCGATGCCTGCTGGGTGCCGACTCCCTCGGCGACCCAGAGCTCTCGGTGCCGACGCGGGAAGGGGACCGGTGTCGATGCTTCTTCGACTTCTTCCGAAGCATGTCACCGGAGCTTCCCGGCACCGACGAGGAGGACGTAGAATCCATCCGTCGCTTCCTCGGGGCCGAGACCGAAGAGGGTCGATCTCGGGGGGGCTGTACCGCAGGAGCCCTCAGGGTA
Source organism: Microcaecilia unicolor (assembly GCF_901765095.1). Taxonomy (NCBI): domain Eukaryota; kingdom Metazoa; phylum Chordata; class Amphibia; order Gymnophiona; family Siphonopidae; genus Microcaecilia; species Microcaecilia unicolor. The sequence goes on along the minus strand of NC_044033.1, from coordinate 37,619,566 downwards.
GGAGGAGACCCACCCGAGGGCTCACCGCCACCAGCAGGGGAAAGGACAGCCCTCACCTGCACTCCACTCGATGCACCACCGTCCGACGACATCAGGAGACGAGGTCCCGGTACCACCGACGTCGATGCAGCTATCCGATGTCTCGGCGCCGATGCAGAGGGCCGATGCCTCGATGCACTCGATGCACTGGCAGCCAAGGATGAAGGTCTGGACGCTGATGACGTCGATGCACACGATGACCCCGGTGCCGATGCCGACGAAGCGCCCGAGAACAAAACGTTCCACTGGGCCAATCTCGCTACTTGAGTCCGCCTCTGTAACAGGGAACACAGACTACAGTTCTGGGGACGGTGCTCGGCCCCCAGACACTGAAGACACGAAGAGTGCCTATCAGTGAGCGAGATTACCCGGGCGCACTGGGTGCACTTCTTGAAGCCGCTGGAAGGCTTCGATGTCATGGGCGGAAAAATCACACCGGCGAAGTCAAAATCCGAAATGACGAATTTGGAGCACCAAAACTTTAAGGGAGAAAAAATCTCGACCGAGGCCGAAAAGAGGCCTACCCCGACGACGAAAGAAAACTTACCGGGGCAAAACTGGAAGTACGGGAAGGGGAAAATGAAACCCAAGGGGGTTTTCGGAGCACTTCCCGACAGCTAGAAAACTTTTCCGAAGAAAAAACACGTCAATAAAACACGGACGCGCGAGGTCGACTCTCCGGGGCTCGACACGACAAAAAACACAGCCGTACCGAGTGCGGATGAAAGAAGACTGGCCGGCTCGAGCCGGTTTCGGGCGGGAAGACGGCCGCGCATGCGCGGTGCGCGCGGGCGCGCGAGAGCTAGCAAAGGACTTTGCTAGGAAGATTCCGATTGGAGGGGCTGCCGAGGACGTCACCCATCAGTGAGAACAAGCAGCCTGCTTGTCCTCGGAGAATAATTGTTTGAGAAATGTTTGTTCTTTGTGAAGGTTTGTTTGAATAGGAATGATTTGAGGATTTTGCAGAATCTAGTATATTCCTGTATATTTCTTATATTGGGTGGTAAGGAGTTCTACCATTTGGTTTCTAGGTAAATGAAGTCTGCAGAGTGGACAGTTTTGTAGATCACTTTTTTGCAATTTGGGAGGTGTAGTCTGAGATAGTTTCTTGCCTCATATTTAGTGTTTCTTTGAGGTAAGTTTATTAATGGTACCATATAGCCTGGAGCTGTGCATAATTTGAAGGTGATTCTCGCTTTGATGGGAAGCCAGTGTAATTTGGTTAATAAAGGGGAGGCTGCAGTGTTTTGAGCTGTTTGGAGTTTTTTCAACAGGTACTCCTTACAGCCAGCATATATAGCATTACAATAATCGAATTGGGATAATGTTAATGATTGTACTAATAGAATGTTTCTGATGAGAAATAGGGTCTGATCCTTTTTAGGTTCCAAAGAGACCTGAAAGATTTTGTGATTACTGAGGAAACTTGAGTATCAAATGCTAAATGTTTGTCTATAATTCTACCTAGAATTTTCTGATTTTTGTCAACAGGAAATGAAATGTTGTCAATTGTGAAACTGTTGTAGTCGTTTTGGTCAAATAGGTGGTAATGACCATGAATTTCATTTTTTATTTTTTTTATTTAGCTTTGGTTTGGATTCATCAAATTTAAGCCACGTTTAGCCTTTTGCAAGGTGTCTTACAATAATAATAATAATAATCGCCCATTCTGTTTAATGCAATGTTGTCACCACTAGGTAACATACTAGAAACTGCAGGACTCAAAACATTCATATATGCTGACGATGTTACCATAGACATAACCTTCAAATACAGCATAGCCTAGGGAACAAAGTCGTGAAGCTAAAACTACACCATGCTTTTCTAACCATGATTCTGTAATATGCATGATGTCAACATTGCAATAAAAAAATGATAGAATACTTTTTGTGCTTGGAATGTGCATTAATCAACACAAAAAAATAAAATGTGCCTAACAATACAGGTTTCCTGCAAATTCATCATACAATCAATAAGTGTAAAAACCAGCTCCAGATGCACAAGAGGAGGGTGAAAGAAATGTCATCCATATCTAACTTGGACAGCAATTACAGGAATAGCCAAATTCTCCGCTGAATATATTGAATTACATTCACAAAAGTATGCCACCGCCCTAAGTCCACACAAAGGAGCACAAAAAGAAGCTCCTTAGTTTTGCTTGCTTCTCTGGTGTGTCATACCTCCTATACTGGTCTGCTCCTCTTCAGCTAATGCCCAGGAGTAACCTCACCTCATGGGCAGAGCCATAGATAGGCCTGGAGCAGAAACCAGGCAGATGGTTTCACAGGGAGTAAAATCCAGTCCCTAAATATGTTCCAGGAACCACAATGCAGGCATACCAGATGTTAATAACATTGGCTGTTTTTCCCTCTGGTGCCAGTCTTCTCTCCAGCTGACGCCTATATGTAAACTTGTGGCAATTGCAACAGGTAATGGAAAAGTCCATAGACCATTATTAAAATGGACTTGGGGAAAATCCATTGCATATTTCTAGGATAAGCAGCACAAACTTTATTGTACTGTTCTGGGTTCTTGCCAGGTACTTGTAACCTGGATTGGACACTGATGAAAACAGGATGTTGGGCTTGATGGACCTTCCGTCTGTCCCAGTATGGCAATACTTATGCACTTATGTACTTATGTAATTAATTTACAACAGCACCTGATTTACCTTATTTTTGGCCCATGCAATGTCCTATTCCTGTGCCTTTAAAAAAAAATCAATTAAGTACCAGGGTCCAATCATCAAGTACTTTTGATTGATATACAAGTCCAAAAAATACATGTCCCGAATCACTTCCAAGAGTCAGAAGGTGATGGCCATGCACTGCCTGTTTACCTCAGGGCATACCTACTGCCCACCTCCAAGTGCTGATCACAGCATTACCACGGGATACCTCAGTGTGCCCCACAGTGGTGCTGTTTTGCCGCTAGCTACCCATGCAGTAGCCCTACCACCCTTTAGTGAAAGGGCCCCTTAAATAGGTAAGTACATATGTACTTGTGTAAGTGCTAGTAACCTGGACATGTGAAGGGCAATTCTATAACAGAGCACCCACATTTATGCCATGTAGATGTCACCAGCTTACAATTACACTAATATCTCCGGCAGCTTTATCTCTCCAGGTATCACCTTAGACTCAGAGTCCTCTGTGATTCCGTTAAATTTTTGTGACACAGAAGGTCAATAAAGTTTCTTGAACTGAAAAGCCTGTAAAATAGTTTGTCAATTTTTTTTTTATAACTTACCGATGATAGAGTAGGAAACAATAGGAAGAACAATATTATGGATATGGTTGCCAATAGGCTCTAAAAAAATCGGTCCTATCAGAACTGCAAGCTGCCACTGAATGAATTACTAATGCCATTGAATGACAAATAAAGGCTAAATCAATGAAGAGTATAGTCTGTCCTTTGAAGAACAGTCAATAAAATGTGTTTGCTCATGGCCAAACAATTAATTCTTTTTTTCCCTTTAGTTGTTCCTTTTGAAGTTCCAGTTTCCAAAATATTGGAAATACGAAGCCTTTTCTGTGTACTTTGTGTTACCAGTTAGTATGACTCTTCAGGGAATAAACTGCTCACCGCTGGTAGATTTAAATACCTAGTGTATCTGAATGCAACTTGCTTTTAGCTACTGAAAGGTGTGAGTTATATCCAAAATCCCTATAACTATAGCAGCCCAATGACTCTATGAGAGATCCTTGGAGAGAGATATAAACAGTAAAACAGGCTCAGGAAGTGAAAGCCAATAGCTGTAACTTGACACGTAAAAGTATCTGGAGTCCTTTCTGTATGTGTGAGAAACACTCTACTGACAGATAATGACCTGTACCAGAACCTGAAAATTATGTTTGATGTGGTGCTATCTGTATGCTGTAATTTTATTCTCCTTTTATTATTGTGCAACAGGTAAAATTTGTCTCTCTTCATCAGGTTGTCTTGTATGATGTGTGAGCTCTAGACAATAAAATTAGAGGCTAAAGAACACAAAGAGCTATGAGCAGAGGCTTCCCACGAGATTGAAAAAGGACTTGTGCTATATTTTGTAAGTGTTCAGGGATGATTAATATGGATTTTATGCAATTATATGAGACTTTTATCTACATATACAGAGCTTATTGTCAGGAGAATGAACTGATTTGGTAGGTGGGTACAATTAACCGATCAAAGTGTATGATTTGCGGAGCACAGCAAGATGGTGTCTGGGCTTACAAAAGATTTGGAGAAGTTCCTGGAGGAAAAGTTCATAGCTTGCTATTGAGACAGACAGGGAGATGCTACTGCATAGCCTGGGATTGGTAGCATAGAACGTTTCTACTATTTGGGTTTCTGCCAGGTGCTTGTGACCTAGATTGGCCACTGTTGGAAACAGGATACTAGGCTGGATGGACCATTGGTCTGACCCAGTATGTTCTTATGGTGGCATGTGTTCATTTTGTGTTCCCACTGGGACTCAAAAGTCTTTATCTAATAAACATTTGCTGTTTTGAGGAATATATCCCTTAAAAGGAAGGGATTTTTGAGATGACCCTCCATGGCTTCCTTTCCCGTATCGGGTCAACCGCAGATTTCTGGCTTCCCACTGAGTTCTTCAACTAGATAAACCTTGGAAGTGACTCCAGCTGTGACCCCTCAGAATGGAGACTCGTGTACAGTTGGAAAAGGGATCTTGTTATCACCTTCCCCTCGAGAAGCATTGAGGCCAGTGAGTGGAAAGCCGCCAGGATGCTGGGCAGGATGGGCACACCCCAATGAGGTCACTGCACCTGACACAGATGAAGGACACACATCAGAGAGTGAAGTTATCTGGTGACCTGAGACATAGGTAGGCTCTAACATTTTTAATACTACTGTGGCTCAACAAATGGATTTGGGGTACGTGTAGCTGTGGTAGACCTGCAAGAGAGTGGACTGTGAGAGCTAGAGGTCTCCTCGGTACCCCTCTCAGTGCTACCAATGCCATTGGTAATCTCCCTGGACATTATTTGGACTGCACTAGTGAGAATTAATGACCTGCATAATGTGTCAGGTAAAGAGATCGCTGCTGAGGTGAAAATAAATATGACCCAGAACTTTAGTAGCGCGCTTGTTGAAGTGAAGGGAAAATTGTTTCCTGTGGAACAAAGGCTTGAGGAAATTAAAAATGTTCAGATGGAACTGGTAAAGTTAAGTGGTGGTCCATCCTTCATCGAAGCAAATGGATACAATCACAGAAATTTAAATCTGCTTTTTTAAAAAAAATGCAGCGTTCTGGGCATGGCACCATAGGAACCTTTGAAGAAATATTTGCTAGCAGTAAGTAGTACTATTTTTCCGTGGAGACCATGGAGATGGAGGGACATTGTCGCTGGGTAATTTGGATATATCAGCATTATTGGAGCAGCCTTTTGTTGATAAAGAGGCTTATTTTCGAAAGAGAAAAACGCCCAAATTCCGACCTAAATCGGGAGATGGACATCTTTCTCTTGTGGGTGCCCAAATCGGTATAATCGAAAGCCGATTTTGGGCGTTTCCAACTGCACTCTGTCGCGGGAACGCATAAAGTTGACGGGGGCGTGTCGGAGGCGTGGTGAAGGCGGGACTGAGGCGTGGTTATCGGCTGAGCAGAGATGTGCGTGCTCGGCCGATAATGGAAAAAAGAAAGGCGTTTTCAGAGAGAATTTAGGTCACTTTTGTTGGACCCGTTTTTTTCACGAACAGGTCCCAAAAAAGTGCCCTAAATGACCAGATGACCACCGGAGGGAACCGGGGATGACCTCCCCTGACTCCCCCAGTGGTCACTAACCCCCTCCCACAAAAAAAAAAAGAATGTTAAACACTTTTTGCCCAACTTGTAAGCCAGCCTCAAATGTCATCCCCAGCTCCATGACAGCAGTATGCAGGTCCCCGAAGTAATTTTAGTTTAGTTAGTGCTGTGCGGGACCCATGCAGAGAGGAAAAATCGGAAGAAAAAAAAAACAATCAAGTGCAGTCAGGGACGTCTAAATTACCAGGATAGTAAAAGGGAGAAACAAACCAGCAACCTTCTGATTGCAAGCTCAGTGCTCTAGCCAGTGAACCACATTATTCAGGTGCTTAGATAGCCTTCCCTTTCCATTAAGTCCCTCCAAGTTTCTGTCAGCCAATCACCGCTGTTTAGCTGACACAGATGTCAGCTAAATGAGCTATGATTGGCTGACAGAAACTTGGAGAGACTTAATGGAAAGGGAAGGACATCTAATCAGTGGTGCACTGGCTAGAGCACTAAGCGTGTAATCAAAAGGTTGCTGGTTCAATTCCCCCTTTTACTATCTTTTAATTTGGACCTCCCTGACTGCACTTGCTTGCTTGTTTTTTTTTTTCTTCCAATTTTTCCTCTCTGCATGGGTCCCGCGCAGCACCAACTAAAGTAAAATTGCTTTGGGGACCTGCATACTACTGTCATGGAGCTAGGTATGATATTTGAGGTTGGCATAGAGGCATCTCAGGGGGACCAGTGCACTATGAATGCTGGCCCCTCCCACGACCAAATGCCTTGGATTTGGTCGTTTTTGAGCTGGGACGCTTCGGTTTCGATTATCGCTAAAAAACAAAAACGCCCAGCTCAAAAAACGCCCTAATCCAATGTATTTTCGAAAAAAAAGATGGACGTCCATTTTTTTCGAAAATACAGTTCGGCCCACCCCTTCATGGACCCGTTCTAGGAGATGGACGTTTTTACAAATGGGCGTTCGCGTTCGATTATGCCCCTCAAAGTCCTCCTTTTACTAGCATGTGGGTTTGCCACATGCCGAGGCCACCTTTTACCACCAGGGGTAAAAGGCTTTTTTCTTTGATGGAGATTACTGCCGGGTACAGTCCAGCGCTACAAAAATAAATAAGCTTTTGTAGTGCCCAAAACGATGGCGCAGTAGGGGTGGGAAGTACCGCCAAGCTGCTGCGGTAGCCTGGCGGTACTTTCATTATAGTGAGCGGTAAGCCCACATTGGGCTTACCGCCACTTAGTAAAAGGAGCCCTAGATTTGTAATTGTAGCCTTGTTTCACCACAGTCCTAAACTAAAAGGATATCAGCGATGGTGTTGACCATATTACATGTATATTCAGCAACTCTACATAAGCACTGAGTATATATATATTAAATTAAACACCAGTACCAGCATTTATAATGATGCCACTCTTAAAAATTATCCCCATTGCTTTTACACACTCGTATCTTCAGCTTCCTTTAAACATTGTACACCAGCTTCTCTGTTTAATTTCCAAATAATTTCCTTAGATACATTTCAAGCAGATCTCCTACTCAAAGCTCGGTTTGCAAATCTTTGAACTAGGCACACAGACATTTGAACAAATTTGCCAGTATGGTCTCCGAGGATGCCCTACCTCCATCTAGTGAACAGGACCCAAATTGCAGCCTGTTTCAAAGAGAAACTGCCAGCTTTATTAAAAATTCCCATTGCCAAAGCTTATCTCAACACTCCCAAAGGTCATGAGGATATCATTTTGTTTCTTAGTATTGCAACTCATCTAATACTTCAAGACTGAAAAGATTGCAATCATTATAAAAATGAAACACCCTGTTGTACAGTAGTCTCAGATCTTATCACCATGAGCCTCCCTGAAAGATGTTGCAATACATTTGAGTGGCTGAAGTGATTGAGGAGAGTCTGTAGCAATTGTTCCAGTCGGTAACAGGCCTTAGGCACATGCTCACGCTGCTATGTGGCCGGCAAACTTCCCTTGTCATCATTATTTTGAGTATGTTTCCGGCTTAGCATGTTCGACTGAAAGTGGCACTCATGTTACCATCAGCACAATGAGCACACACCGTGGAGAATGACTGAGAATTATTGATTGACGACACTGTTGCTAATTTTGTGAAAGCAAATGGTTTCTGTTGTGTGGTACTGAGTATTATAGGATTCAAAAGGAACGGTTCATTAGGAAGATATTCATAATACAGCTTATTTTTCTTTTGTCATTTTTTCACATTTGAACTGCAGGATAAAGAAGTGACATATGTGTTGTTGGTGGTGTTTTTTTTACATTTAATTTTATTTTATTGTTACTTTAGGGGTCCTTTTGCTAAGGTGTGCTGAAAAATGGCCTGCGTTGGCGTAGATGCATGTATTATTATTATTATTATTAACATTTGTATAGCGCTACCAGACGCACGCAGCGCTGAACACCTGACACAGAGAGACAGTCCCTGCTCGATAGAGCTTACAATCTAAAAATACAGACAGACAAGACAATTAAGGGCGAGGAAAGTACTGGGTGAGAAGGAACAAGGATAGGGGAATTGAGTAGTGGTTAGGAGCCAAAAGCTGTGGTGAAAAGGTGGGTTTTCAGTATAGATTTGAAAACAGGTAGAGATGGAGCTAGGCGTACAAGAACAAAGCCTGGAATTAGCAGTGGAGGAGAAGGGGGACGACAAGAGAGATTTGTCCGAGCGGAGATTACGGGGAGGAGTGTAGGGAGAGATGAGAGAGGAGAGGTAATGGGGGGGCTGCAGAATGGATGCATATAAAGGTCAGTATTGGATGCACGCAGGTCCATTTTTCAGCACACCTGCAAAGAAGGCCTTTTTTTTTTTAGCCGAAAATGGACATGCGGCAAAATGAAAATTGGCGCGCGTCCATTTTGGGCCTCAGACCTTACTGCCACCTATTGACTTAGCAGTAAGGTCTCACGCGTTAACCGGGCGGTAATCGTCAGCACATGTTCAATGCCGATTACCGCGTGCCAGAAAATAAAAAACATTTGCCGACACGTGTAGCGGACACGCATCAAAAATGAAATTACTGACTGGGCCATGCGGTAGCCAGGCGGTAGTTCAAAATTGACACATGAAGGACGCACGTACGCTCCTCCGCAGCTTAGAAAAAAGGGCCCCTTACTTTGCGAAAATCCATTTTGTGTGCTTCATACGTTGTCTCATTTTCCAAGCACAAAACGATAGGAGTGAAAGCAAAACAAATTCCAAATGAAACAACGCAAACAAGGAGTAAGAGCGTTCTTTCACCCTCGGAAAGACTGCTTTCTACGGCACACAGCATATTGCGCAGCAGTATTTTAATAGGTTTCTCACTCTCTATGATGCTGATTTATCTGAACAAAAAAAAAACAGCACCACGGGCCTTTAAAAATGGAACACAGTTCTTTAATGAATGAGCCTTGACAAAAAGACCCGACACGGGCCGTGTTTCGGTGACTAGCACCATTTGGATACAGAAAGTGAAAGTGCCTTGGTGCTTTGTAGCTTTTACTATATGAGACGTGGGGTAAGGAATAATATATTGTAGAGGAATATATTCGAATTATTCCCCAAGTTTTCCACGTCATCACTGTGACCCCTGACGCAGGTGCTAGTCACCGAAACACGGCCCGTGTCGGGTCTTTTTGTCAAGGCTCATTCATTAAAGAACCGTGTTCCATTTTTAAAGGCCCGTGGTGCTGTTTTTTTTGTTTGGACTTTAGTTTGTACTTCGTTCCCTCTCTTTTGTTATATCCAAGCTGATTTATCTGAACCATATTGACCCTGTGTAGGGTCTGTTGGGTCAGTTTACCCCTTGCAAATAAACTTTTTAGACGATTACCATGTGGTTAGCACATGAGCCCTTACCACTAGGTCAATGGGTAGTAGTAAGGGCTCAGGCAGTAAATTGCCGCGTGCTACTTTTGATTTTAGTAAGAGGAAATCCGCCAAACGACGGAGAACTCAAAACGCCCCACGGTAGATACAACAGTACAACAAAAAAACATGGGAGGGCGACCAAGGTTTCTTTGGTTTCCTTGGTCGCTCTCCCATTTTTTTTGTTGTACTTTTGATTTTAGCGCACAGCCATTGACTGCCCCATAAAAAAGTGCCCTTTTTCCCAGCCGGGGAAAAATTGGTTCAGTGTGCGCCAATTTCACGTGTCCAAACCACCACAGGCCGCTTTTTACTGTAGCCTAGTAAAAGGGCCCTCTAAATTCTTTATAATGCAGACTGTGAAGTATGGCTAAAACCAAATGGAGGTAGAATTTAAAGAGGATGCAAGGAGATAATGAAAATTTTGAAGGTCAGACAAAAGACCTTTTTTTCATTTTTTTTTACTATATTTCTGCATTTTCATGGCATTCCTTGTTCATAATAGGTGCGTGGATTTCTGCACAATAGATAGTTACAACGTGAATGATGTCAGTGAAAAATCAAACAGTCCAACCACTCTGCCCAATTACCGTGGCCCACATTGTAATGATATATCTCAGCTGAATCGCCGTTTGTAAGGTTTCTGCCTATCCAGACCAGTTTGTATGGGGTTACCATGTGGTTCCAGAAAAGGGAGGACAGATTGATCTCGTCTGGGTTTTACTTCCATGACTCAATCTGTCTTCCTTTTTCTGGAGCCATATTTATTTATTTATTGCATTTGTATCCCACATTTCCCCACCTATTTGCAAGCTCAATGTGGCTTACAATATTACATCATGACAAGCGTCGTTAGAAAGTAACCCTAAGTCTGTGTACTTTATCATCTTGGGCACGTGTTCAAATTCTCCATTAATGTGACTGGACAGGTTAATGGACTAATAGGTAGCTTATAGCCCCTCTCACATTCAAGTCACAAAGTCAAATCCAGTTTAGCTTGATATCTATGTAAATGTATTCCCATGGGGGCGCTAGTAAGCCTGGGTTAAGCATGTCTACTTAGTTCATTCTCTTCTACCTCAAACATTCATCCCATGCTTTTTTTATGGTACTCTATTTTGCTCAATATGTTGCTACGTATTTTTGTTCATGTATGTTACTGAACATCTACTACTTAACTACTACTACTTAACATTTCTAGAGCGCTACTAGGGTTACGCAGCGCTGTACAATTTAACAAAGAGAGACAGTCCCTGCTCAAAGAGCTTACAATCTAATAGACAAGTGAACGGTCGGTCCGATAGGGGCAGTCAAATTGGGGCAGTCTGGATTCACTGAACGGTAAATAGTAGCAACAGTGGAGAAGTGGCCTAATGGTTAGGGTGGTGGACTTTGGTCCTGGGGAACTGAGGAACTGAGTTTGATTCCCACTTCAGGCACAGGCAGCAGCTCCTTGTGACTCTGGGCAAGTCACGTAACCCTCCATTGCCCCACGTAAGCCGCATTGAGCCTGCCATGAGTGGGAAAGTGCAGGGTACAAATGTAACAAAAATAAAATACGGTAGATACTATTGGAGATTCTACATGGAATGTTGCTATTCCACTAGCAACATTCCATTCCATGTAGAAGGCTGCGCAGGCTTCTGTTTCTGTGAGTCTGACGTCCTGCAGGACGTCAGACTCACAGAAGCAGAAGCCTGCACGGCTACATTGGTGATCTGCAAGGGCCGACTTCTACATAGAATGTTGGAATAGCAACATTCCATGTAGAATCTCAAATACTACTACTACTAGTACTTAACATTTCTAGAGCGCTACTAGGGTTACGCAGCGCTGTATAATTTAACAAAGAGAGACAGTCCCTGCTCAAAGAGCTTACAATCTAATAGACAAGTGAACGGTCGGTCCGATAGGGGCAGTCAAATTGGGGCAGTCTGGATTCACTGAACGGTAAGGGTTAGGTGCCGAACGCAGCATTGAACATCTACCCAATTGTATGTGCTGCAATGCTGTGCTGTTGACAGAATGGAAGGGACCCCCAGAGCAATCTGAGCTATTCTATGACAACTGCAGAGAAATTGTGATTACATGCTGTGCTTCACTTTCAATGAGTAAACCTTCTATTGGGAGCTCCCTGTGTACAGGTAGTACTTATGGGGTGATAATTTGTGAACTATTGAACTGTTTGCGATTATGTTCTGAGAAAAACTTGGATACATACTGGTGTGGCGACACCCATATTGAGGGAGGCGAGTGAAGCTTCTCTTGCACCATTGCACAGTTAGAAGTTTGAAAGAAATTATTTGCAAAATTGTATTCTCCGATGAGCAGTACTTTGGATTTACGGAAACAGTAAATGATGTCAATTCCTACATAGCCCATAGATAGTGGAAGCCTGTGACTTCCGGCCTACTAGTGTGCTCACGGTTCTTGCACATTTGTAGTAGATAGGACAGACCAGAGGACTTTCTATTGTAGTTTCTACAATGGCTTCACACTCTACCAGTAAAGTTTTCTTCACTGAGCTTGTAATTAAGCTCTAGAATTCGTTGCCAGAGAATGTGGTAAAGGCAGTTAGCTTAGCGGGGTTTAAAAAAGGTTTGGATGGCTTCCTAAATGAAAATTCCATAGACCATTATTATTACTTGAGGAAAATCCACTGCTTATTTCTGGGATAAGCAGCATAAAATGTATTGAGCTTTTTTGGGATCTTGCCAGGTATTTGTGACCTGACCACTGTTGGAAACAGGATGCTGAGCTTGATGGACCTTTGGTCTGTCCCAGTGTGACAATATTTATGTACTTTATGTACTTATGTACTCCTATGCAATGATTCTAGCCAAATTTAGCTGATGAGTGAAGGGACCTCAGTTGGGAGACTGAGCAAAGCTCAACTGGGTCATAATCACTATGGGGCCCTTTTACTAAGCCACATAGGAGCCTACGTGTGCCCATCGTGCGCCAATTGGGAACTACCGCCCGGCTACCATGTGGCCCAGGTGGTAATTTCATTTTTTATGCACGGCCAGTACGCACGTTTGACAATATATTTATTTTTCTAGCACGCGGCGTTAACCGGGCAATAATTGGCATTGTACACATGCTGACAATTACATGTGAGACAGGGAAAAGGAGAATCGCTGGACATGCAGGGGAAGGGAGGGAAGAATCACTGGACATGGAGGGGAGGGCAGGGGAGAGAGAAAAAAAAGCTTACAGGACAGCCTACCTAGGGCCCGTTTCATTGTTGAGGAAATGGGCATGGTTCCACTAGTTTTTCTATAATTTTAGCCCCCTTAAAAATTACAAAATAAATCAGAGTACCCATCAAAAATCTAATTAACCCTTTAGACACCCACTCCATCAATAGTTTATTTTTAAACCCTGCCAAAGACCCCCTGTAAGACCCTCCCCCCCCCACCCCCGGGAAAACTACCACTAAAAATCTTTTATCAAATTTTAACCCCCCCCCCCAATAATTCCCAGGAAATTCTCTTAAACCCAAAATTACAAAAAAAATGAAAATTCCATTAACCCTTTAATTTCTACAAATTTAAATTTAAAAATCCACAAATTAAAAATAAACCAAACAAACGTTTTGGGCCAACAGACCCCTTACCTGACTCCACAGAGTCCCCTGACCTGGTGACCATTGATGGTTCCGGTCCCGAAGCTCCCCAACAAAAATCGGGTTCAAAAATAAAATGACCCCGCAAAGCACTAGGATCCCTGGAACTCCGGCTGGGCAGCTCTAAAATTGGGCCCCAGGCTTCAGCGAGACCCAATCAGAGCTCCAGGGATGAACTGAGCATGTGCAAACTTTGCACTCGTTCAGTCCCCCCCTCCATTCCAACAGGCTAGGCCGCAAGCCGGCCATTTTCCTGCCGGGACTCAGCCTGAGAACCGTCATTCGTGCTGGACGCGTTTTAATGGCGATCCCACTTTGGAGCCCTCCAGAGCCCCCTTGACCACCAATTCAACTATGAAGTGCCCCAAAATGGGCCCATTGATTCCCGGACCATCGGGGCAACAACGAGATGGCCCTGAATGGCCGAAACACCTCCGGGCTGACCAGAGCAGCAACCCCCGGAGGCTGAAGCATCTCAGCCACACCGGACTACTAGAAATGGCCAGAGAAAGCCACAACAAATTCTGAATATGCCCCAGGTACATTTATTATTTATATTCAAAAATATATATATTTTAACCCCTAAGGGTTACATTAGTAAAAGGACCCCCTATATGAAACCAATGATGCTGCTTCAAAGGCTGACTTATCAATGCTCTTCTGCAAAATGCAATCACTGCTGAGCAGGGCCAGCATTAGGGGGTGGCAAACAGAGCAATTTCCCTGAACCCCTATACCACAGGGAACTCCAAGCATGCCTCAAGCTGAAGGAGGAATAGGCTGAAGACCAACTTTCAGGCCTCCTCCCTGATTTCTGCTCTTAGCCCCTGATTGTCTTACACCAGCCCTAGTGCTGAGAACTGACCTATCTGCACTTCTACTACTACTTAACATTTCTAGAGCGCTACTCGGGTTACGCAGCGCTGTACAGTTTAACAAAGAAGGACAGTCCCTGCTCAAAGGAGCTTACAATCTAAAGGACAAAATGTCAAGTTGGGATAGCCTAGATTTCCTAAATAGAGGTATAGTGGTTAGGTGCCGAAGGCGACATTGAAGAGGTGGGCTTTGAGCAAGGATTTGAAGATGGGCAGGGAGGGGGCCTGGCGTATAGGCTCAGGGAGTTTATTCCAAGCATGGGGTAAGGCGAGGCAGAGAGGGCAGAGCCTGGAATTGGCGGTGGGGGAGAAGGGTACTGAAAGGAGGGATTTGTCTTGAGAGCGGAGGTTATGGGTAGGAACGTAAGGGGAGATGAGGGTAGAGAGGTAGGGAGGGGCTGCAGATCGAGTGCATTTGTAGGTTAGTAGGAGAAGCTTGAACTGTATGCGGTACCTGATCGGAAGCCAGCGAAGTGACTTGAGGAGAGGGGTGATATGAGTATATCGGTCCAGGCGGAAGATAAGACGTACAGCAGAGCTCTGAACGGACTGAAGGGGGGATAGATGGCTAAGTGGGAGGCCAGTGAGAAGTAGGTTACAGATCCCTGAGGAACTCTAACAGAGAGCGGGATGGGGTGCAGCCCTAACTTCACTACAGTTGGAGGTAAAGGACTGTCAGATTTGGATGGAACAAGTGGAATTACACATTAGTGAACAATTTGATAGTACTGCATGCTGGTTCTCAAAAGTGAAAGTATTGCAGCATAAACTAGAGCAGCTGGAGTGGTCTAGTGGTTAGGGTGGTGGACTTTGGTCCTGGGGAACTGAGGAACTGAGTTTGATTCCCACTTCAGGCACGGGCAGCTCCTGGTGACTCTGGGCAAGTCACTTAACCCTCCATTACCCCATGTAAGCCGCAATGAGCCTGCCATGAGTGGGAAAGCGCGGGGTACAAATGTAACAGAAATAAAATAGATACTATTGGAGATTCTACATGGAATGTTGCTACTATTGGACATTCTACATGGAATGTTGCTATTCCACCAGCAACATTCCATGTAGAAGGCTGCGCAGGCTTCTGCTTCTGTGAGTCTGACGTCCTGCACGTACGTGCAGGACGTCAGACTCACAGAAGCAGAAGCCTGCGCGGCCACATTGGTGATCTGCAAGGGCCGACTTCTACATGGAATGTTGGAATAGCAACATTCCATGTAGAATCTCAAATAGTAGCAACAGTGGAGGAGTGGCCTAGTGGTTAGGGTGGTGGACTTTGGTCCTGGGGAACTGAGGAACTGAGTTTGATTCCCACTGAAGGCACAGGAGCTCCTTGTGACTCTGGGCAAGTCACTTAACCCTCCATTGCCCCATGTAAGCCGCATTGAGCCTGCCATGAGTGGGAAAGTGCGGGGTACAAATGTAACAAAAAAAAAAAACTGATGCAGGAGGACACCAATAGAGAGCAAATATTTGAATTTTGGGTGTCCCAAACAAGGGAGAATCTAAGGATATCTTTAAGATTGTGCAAGAAATATTTCATATTGTTGCAGGGAAAGATACTTCCAAAGACCTTAAATTGGATAAAGCACATTGATCAATGATGCCTCAGAGAGCCTCTGGTAACCAGCCACATCCAATTACAGTTTGTTTCCATTACTCCCAAGATAAACAACCCTTGCTAGCCAAAGCCAGAGATAAGAACACTATTAAGAACAAAGGAGAGGCTATAAAGATTTTTCCTGATCTATCTACTGTGACATTAGGAAAAATGGCATAGCTTCTACCCTCTTACTTCTTGGTTTCAGGCAAATCAAGTTAAATATCGCTGGAGACTCCCTTTTGCTCTGCAAATGGAGTTTCCGATGCAAAGATTATTATCCAGCTTTTTTTCGAAAGAGAAAAACGCCTATAGTGCGACCTAAATCGGGAGATAGACGTTTGTCTCGCAAAGGCGCCCAAATCGGTATAATCGAAAGCCGATTTTGGGCGTTTCCAACTGCACTCCTTCGTGGAAACGAATAAAGTTGACGGGGGCGTGTCGGAGGTGTGGTGGAGGCGGAACTGGGGCGTGGTTATCAGCCGAGGAGAGATGGGCGTCTTTAGCTGATAATCGAAAAAAAAAAGGCGTTTTTACTGTGATTTTGGGTCACTTTTTTGGACCCTTTTTTTTCACGAACAAGTCCCAAAAAAGTGCCCCAACTGCCCAGATGACCACTGGAGGGAATCGGGGATGACCTCCCCGGACTCCCCCAGTGGTCACTAACCCCCTCCCACCAAAAAAAACCCCACTTTAAAAACTTTTACCCAGCCTATATGCCAGCCTCAAATGCCGTACCCACCTCCATGACAGCAGAATGTGTTCGATCCTGTCACAGCCTTTCCCTGGGTCATATGTAGCTCTCGGGTGCAGTACAGGGTCACATCGGCATTGCATTGTGGTGGGTGTAGGGTATTGGGCTCCGTGATTTCACTAGCTTGTGTTACAGTCTCACAATGTTGGTAGTTGGTAGGATCTTCTCCCATGGTGCTTTTCCCCCTGCCTACTAGGTCAGAGTGTGCCCTGTTGTGTTTCCTGTTGTAGTCCATGCGGTAGTGGCCATTTTTGTAAGCCAGTTTTAGTTCTCTTTCCTGTGTTAGCCACGTTAGACAATTTAGTTCTTCCCTTGAATGTGGCTGAATGAGGGCATTGTACAGCATTCTGCCAGTTCTGACCTACTGCTAATTTCAGTACCAGGGAGACTCGTTGCCAGTGGGGCACAACCTCTGATCTGCAGTTAACTGTGAGTAAAGGCAGTTATTCCAATAAAGGACGTTTTCGTAGAGATTAGTCTTCAGGTGTCAACTGGTGTGCCAAGGTTATATAGCAGCAACCAGTCCTAGAGGCCTGCGTGTATGCAGGTTCCTGGAGCACTTTTAGTGGGTACCGCAGTGCACTTCAGCCAGGTGGCCCCAGGCCTATCCCCCCCCCCTCACCTGTAACACTTGTGCTGGTAAATGGGAGGCCTCCAAAACCCACTGTACCCATATGTAGGTGCCCCTTCACCCCTAAGAGCTATGGTAGTGTTGTACATTTGTGGGTTTTGGGGGAGGGGGTTGGGTGTTCAGCACCCTTGGTAAGGGAGCTATGCATGTGGGAGCTTTTTCTGAAGTCCACCGCACTGACGTAGGGTGCCCAGTTGGTGTCCTGGCATATCGGGGGGGCGAGTGTACTACGAATCGTGGCCCCTCCCACGACCAAATGGCTCGGATTAGGACGTTTTTGAGCTGGGCGTTTTAGTTTCCATTATCGCTAAAAAAAAACAAACGCCCAGCTCAAAAACGTCCATTTTTTCAAAAATACGGTTCAGCCCGCCCCTTCACGGACCCGTTCTTGGAGATAAACGCCCATGGAGATAGGCGTTTCCGTTCGATTATGCCCCTCCACATGTCCTTCCTCCAAGATTGTTTGGACACTTTCAAGACCCGTTCAGGTGAGTAGTCTGTGGATTTAGTGGAGGAAGAGGTTTCCTCCCTGTAGCAATTAAACAGATCTAAAGAGAAGAAAAATATCACTAGGTCTCTAGTACTGCTTGAAAGTTGAGTCCATGGACTGTCCCAGAAACAGTAGGAATGCAATAACCTCCACAGCTACTCCTAATAGATTAGGATTGAAGGTGGAGTAATCTAGTCTATCCTGACTTTGGAGCTCATTTTCAAAAGAGAAAAACATCCAAAAAGTGGCATAAATCTGCATTCGGACGTTTTTCTCACAAAAACGTCCAAATTGGTATTTTCAAAACCAATTTTTAGATGTTTTTCTATGACGTCCGTCAGAAGTGCATTCAAATTACAAGGGGGTGTGTCAGAGGCAGTGGCGTAGCCAGACAGCCAATTTTGGATGGGCCTGAGCACAAAGTGGGTGGTCACAAAATTTTCTCCCCCCTCTCCCCAAAATTGGCTGTTTGGCTACCCACGGCCCCAACCCCCCCCCCCCCCCCCAAGCCACCGCTGCAGGTTTCTCCGGCACCACCTACCGACACCCAATGGGCCTTCTTTCCCCTCCCTCCATAGGGCAGCGCCAGCCTAACTGTACAACAAAGCTGCACGGCACCGGGTCCGTCAGCATGCTGCCGCTAGCTCCTACCTTGTCATCTTTCGGCAGAGGTGTTAGTTCTGCTGCTAAATCTGCAACGGATCCACGCGGTGCCAGGGCTGTCTCTCTGTACGCTGCTGCAACTGCTTCCTCAGCGCTAGCCCCTCCTCTTCAGAAAGAGTATCGGAGGTGAGGCGGGGCTAGCGCAGAGGAAGCAGTCGCAGCAGCGTACAGAGAGACAGCCCTGGCACCGCGTGGATCCGTTGCAGATTTAGCAGCAGAACTAACACCTCTGCCGAAAGATGACAAGGTAGGAGCTAGCGGCAGCATGCTGATGGACCCGGTGCCTTGCAGCTTTGTTGTACAGTTAGGCTGGCGCGTGCTGCCCGACGGAGGGAGGGGAAAGAAGGCCCATTGGGTGCTCCGTTGCTGGGTGGGCCTGGGGATAGAGGCTCTGATGGAGTTAAACTGGGGGAGAAGACTATGTTCCTAGTCATCAGTGACCCCCAAAGTATAGGATTAACATTTCTCCCATCTAAGGATTTTTATACCCTGATATTTTGTTGTTGTTGTTGTTTGTTGTTGGGGTAGGGAAGGTGGGATTAACTTTGGGATAATGGATTTTGTTTTGTTGTTATTTCGATTTTGTTTTTATTTATTCTTTTTTGTTGCTTAGGTGGAGTGTCTCACAATAGTCCTTAAAACAGCATCAAAACAGATCAACCATACACAGTCAAAACAACATAAAGATTGTATGACTAAACAAATGAATGATGTCATCACAACAGCTATCACAAAATTAATTAATTAATTAAAAAAGCAGTAAATGAGGACAAAATGTCAGTACACATCAATAAATAAATAAATAGACAAATAGATGAATACAGGCATATAGTGAGCACGAGACTGGGCGGCTAAATGGCAGATGACGTTTAATGTGAGCAAGTGCAAGGTGATGCATGTGGGAAAAAAGAACCCGAATTATACGTCATGCAAGGTTCCACCTTAGGAATTACGGACCAAGAAAGGGATCTGGGTGTCGTCGTCGATAATACACTGAAACCTTCTGCTCAGTGTGCTGCTGCGGCTAGGAAAGCGAATACAATGTTGGGTATTATTAGGAAAGGTATGGAAAACAGGTGTGAGGATGTTATAATGCCGTTGTATCGCTCCATGGTGCGACTGCACCTTGAGTATTGTGTTCAATTCTGGTCGCCGCATCTCAAGAAAGATATAGTAGAATTGGAAAAGGTGCAGCGAAGGGCGACTAAAATGATAGCGGGGACGGGATGACTTCCCTATGAAGAAAGACTAAGGAGGCCAGGGCTTTTCAGCTTGGAGAAGAGACGGCTGAGGGGAGACATGATAGAGGTATATAAAATAATGAGTGGAGTGGAACAGGTGGATGTGAAGCGTCTGTTCACGCTTTCCAAAAATACTAAGACTAGGGGGCATGCGATGAAACTACAGTGTAGTAAATTTAAAACAAATCGGAGAAAATGTTTCTTCACCCAACGCATAATTAAACTCTGGAATTCGTTGTCGGAGAACATGGTGAAGGCGGTTAGCTTAGCAGAGTTTAAAAAGGGGTTAGACGGTTTCCTAAAGAACAAGTCCATAAACCACTACTAAATGGACTGGGGAAAAAAACACAATTCCAGGAATAACATGTACAGAATGTTTGTACATTTGGGAAGCTCGCCAGGTGCCCTTGGCCTGGATTGGCCGCTGTTGTGGACAGGATGCTGGGCTCGATGGACCCTTGGCCTTTTCCCAGTGTGGCATTACTTATGTACTTATGTAACCTTAATAGAGGCTAAAAACAATAACAAAATTTTAAAAATACATATGAAAGAGAAGTTCCCTCCAGAAAAGCAAAAAAATCTGATATAAAAATGCACTATCATCAATTTTTTAACTCAGACCATAAGGTTGCATAGTACCAAACATAAAAATCATTCTTCCTTTCATAACAGTTTCCTGTTAATATCTCAATTCATCAAAAACTGTGGCCATTTTCTTGACAGCATCCCACAAGAAGTGCTGCAAGGAGACCTTTTTTAATAAGAACACTATTAAGTGCGAAGGGAATTCCGAGCGAAGAAGACATGTCTCTGGGTAAATGAACATTATTTTGCTGTGTGCTTTGGTGACTTAAAGATTGGGGATAGAAGAAAATTTGTAGGTTTACTTGATTAAAAATGGTTTGAATTAAAAAAAAAAAAAAAGCAAACCTTATTCATTAACTTGTTTAAATAGTCTAAAGATCTTTGCCCCATAGTTTTAAACTTGACTATTACAGCCTAGAGGAGCATTAAAAGTTAGCCAGTAAATAGATGCGCAGGGCTTAAACTTTCTGCCATAGTTTTAACCTTAACTGTCTCCTTAACTCTCTTCTTCTCTGCTCATATTCAGCAGATTGCCAAAACCTGTCGTTTCTTTCTCTATAATATTAACAAAATTCGCCCTTTCCTCTCCGAGGACGCTACCAAAACCCTTAGCCACACCCTTATCACCTCTCGCCTAGACTACTGCAATTTGCTTCTCTCTGGTCTCCCGCTCAGCCATCTATCTCCTCTTCAATCTGTCCAAAACTCTGCTGCTCGTCTTATATTCCGCCAGAGTTGCTATACTCACGTTAGCCCTCTCCTCAAGTCGCTTCACTGGCTCCCTATCCGCTTCCGTATACGGTTCAAACTTCTCCTTTTGACCTACAAGTGCATCCACTCCGCAGCTCCTCAGTACCTTTCCGCTCTCATCTCTCCCTACACTCCTGTCGTCCCCCTTCTCCCCCACTGCTAACTCCCGGCTCCGTTCCTTCTATCTCGCTGCTCCCTATGCCTGGAATAGACTCCCTGAGCCAGTACGTCAGGCTCAGTCTCTGGCTGTCTTCAAGTCTAGGCTTAAAGCCCACCTCTTTGCTACTGCTTTCGACATCTAACCATGACTCTCTTACTCAACACCCTCACTTATCACCCCTACCACTGCAATTTCCCCACCCCTAGCTGTCTGTTCGTCTGTCCAATTTAGATTGTAAGCTCTGTTGAGCAGGGACTGTCTTTTCATGTTAATTTGTACAGCGCTGCGTAAGTCTAGTAGCGCTACAGAAATGTTTAATAGTAGTAGTAGTAACTGTTAAAGCCTAGAACATTAAAAGATAGAACTTAGAACTCTGGAATTTCATCGCGTGGTTGAGACAATGGTTCAGGGATGAGGAATTTAGATTTGTTAGAAACTCGGCAATATTCTGGGGGAAAGGGGAGCCTATTCTGGAAAGATGGGCTTTACTTTAACCAGGATGGAACCAGGCTGCTGGCACCGACATATATAAAGGAGATATAGCAGCTTTTAAACTTGATTGGGGTGGGGAAAGCTGACAGTCTCTGAGGAGTGCATGCTTTGGAGTGAGGTGCCTTCGAAGGACACTATCAAAACAAGAAAGTTAGGGCATCCCAATAGAGAGGTTGCAAGAAAGGCAAAAGAAAGCCAGGAATCTTTAACAGAAGAGCAGAGTAATGATAGAAAATTATACTCTCTGTCAACTTCTAAGCAGTTTATAGACAAAAACATTTTTTGAATTGTCTCTGTATAACAGCTAGAAGATTAAAAAAATAAGATGAGAGAATTACAGTATATAGCACAGAATGAAGAGGTAGCTATAATAGGCATCTCAGAGACCTGGTGGAAGGAAGGCAACCAATGTGATACTGTGTTACCAGGGTACAAACTATATTGCAATGATAGGATGGATCAAATTGGAGGGGAGATGGTGCAGTATATTAAAGAGGGAATTGAGTCTAACAAAATAAAAATTCAGCACACAGCAATGTGGGGGTCAATATTCAAAGCAATTTAATCAGACAGACAGTGGCTTAGCAAGGGCGGGGCGGTGGGGGCGGTCTGCTCCGGGGGTCAACGGGTGGGGGGGGTGCTCCGCTGGTGAGTCCCTACCAGATCCGTCCACCCCCCCCCCCCGACACAGTCCCCACCTGCCTACCGGCTCCGTCCACCCGGCACTGTTCAGCGTGACGCCTTGCATCTGCAGCGCTGCTGTAAAAGAAAAAAATTGCCTCATCGTCAGCCCTTCCCTCACTGTGTCCCGCCCTCTGATGTAACTTCCTATTTCCTCGACGGCGGGACACACTGCGGGAAGGACTGATGACAAGGCGGGGGGGGGGGGGGTGCCGGGGGATGCGCCAACGCCAGGGGGAGTGCCATGTTGCCCTGCACCCAGGGGGGGGTGCGCAGCAGTGATCCGCCCCGGGCGTCAGCCAACCACGGAACACCACTGCAGACAGAAATGGCTCCTGGCAAGTTATGTCAGTTGGGGCAGTCTAGATTTCCTGAGTAGAGGTGTAGTGGTTAGGTGCCGAAGGCGACATTGAAGAGGTGGGCTTTGAGCAATGATTTGAAGATGGGCAGGGAGGAGGCCTAGCGTATGGGCTCAGGGAGTTTGTTCCACGCATGGGGTGAGGCGAGGCAGAAAGGGCAGAGCCTGGAGTTGGCGGTGGTGGAGAGGGGTACTGAAAGGAGGGGGGGGGGCGAATTTTGCTGGGCTTAGCACATGGGAAGGTCTATCTTCAAAACACGCTAAGCCCAATATGGCTGTGTTTCACCCAATACAAGAGATTGTCACCCGGAGAATTATCATTTCCCATGTTTTTTTTTTTTGGGGGGGGGATTCTCATTTTGTTCAGAGTTCCCCACCTTGTGTCATCATGAGAGATCCCCTTTCCACTTGCCGAGCCTCCTTCCCATGCCCCCTCTCCTCACTTCAGGCTTCCTTCTTGCCCCTCCCTTCCCCACAGTGAAAACCCCTCCACAAATAGGCCCTTGGGCTTACCTTAAACACTAGTGGTCCAGCAGGAGAAGTTAGGGCAGGAACGATGCCCAATTGCTCCTGCCCATTGTGACAGCCACATCCAATATGACAGCCATGACATTGTACCCTAGTCTCACATACCATGAAACTAGGAGGAAATGTCATGGATGCCACATTAAAGGTAGCCAAGACTAAGAGCAAAAGCAAATGGGCCCCTCTGAACCATCAGTGCTTAAGGTAGGCATAAGGAGGGCCAGTTGGGGGCCTAGTCCAAGGAGGAGGAGGGTGTGGGGAGGAGAAGCCAGATGGTGGAACCAGATGGGTGAGCCAGGCATTGGCGTTCCTAGCCTCGACGGCACCCGGGGCGGATCGCCGATGCGCCCCCCCCCCCCCTGCGAAATAACACCCCCCCCCCGAGTGCACACCACTGGGGGGGGTGCCGCAGCACGCGTCTGTCTGCTCCCAGTTCGCTACGCTCGCTAAATTCTCTCATTCGCTGCAGCTCCCTCCCTCTGCCCCGGAACAGGAAGTAACCTGTTCCGGGGCAGAAGGAGGGAGCTGCAGCGAACGAGAGAATTTAGCGAGCGTAGCGAACTGGGAGCAGACAGGCGTGCGCTGCGGCACCCCCCAGCGGCGTGCACCCGGGGGGGACCGCCCCCACCCCCTTGGTACGCCACTGGAGCCAGGAATCATTAGTGATAGGAAACATTGATAGGAACATTGATATTTCTTCATTCATTCATTAACAACTGCCCATCCCTACCCAATACAGAGCTGCATTAGGGGACACTATTAAATTATCCTAATAATAAAAATGAATACAACCATACAGGGCCGTGTGTATTATGGTATGATGCTCTCTGGTTCATGCTGCCTATGAGTAACAGTCTTGGGCTGGCACTTGGTGGCATGGGATTCTGTTCAGGCCATCTATCAAACATCCCCCAGAGTGTGGTGTAATAACATTATGAATTTTTGGGTGTGGGGGGATGATGGAAGTGAGACAGGATAGCCTGTTCATTGAAGGTAGTCCTGCCAGGATTGGTGCAGGTAGATGCACTGGACAGATGTAGTTAATATTGTGAGGTCTATGGTTGTCTTATTGCACATAAAAGTTGTGCTAGGCAGCATGTGTACAGTGTAATAGTACACTGACCACCCTGCCACTGTGCTGAGACCTCGGCTGTCTGCAGTTGGGTACATGTGCAGTGTACAGCATAGTAGCTGTGTGGCTTGCCATGGTCTCAAATAGGTGTGTTGGGTTTAGAGGTTTGCAGACAGTGTGTGTCCTTACCTTGCCAAGGTCTTCTGGATCTCCTTCCAGACCCACTGCCTGCCCTCCCTGAAGAGGCATACCTCATTTTGTAGAATGAGAATTGCCCAGAGGTCGATATTTTTTTCAGAAAAGTCTCTCTCCCTTCTGGCCTCCATCTTCCAGGTGCATGTGGCAGATCAATATCAAGATTCAGTGGGTGCTGTATATATTGTGTGAGGTGGCAAGAGAGGCCGAATACGTGCTGTGCCGATCTAGACCTCTACTGCTGCACCAGAAACCTGTACATATAGCGTTGTATGTTATGTGCTGCTGATGGAACCCTAGTAGACGTTCTGACATGCAGATGCTGCATGGCCAGCTTCTAGGACCACATTATTTAATATACCTGTATAGGCTGGGCATGTACGTGTTTACTCATATGGATCCTGTTTCTGCATAACAGGCACCCTTTCAGAATATTCTGGATTTGTATGTGTACTATGACTATATTTTGTGAGATTCATGTTTTTCCCTTTAGTTTAATACTTATTTCAGACATCTTTGGCAACAGGTGAAGATACACAGATACATATACAGCTGTGGTCTTAAATACATCACAGAGTATGAACCTTTTCACCAAAACATAACATAACATAACTCTTTTATATTCTGCAATAACCTCACTGTTTTAAGCGGATAACAGTCATAAAAATTGGGCATTCCCAGCTATTACAAATATCAAAAACATCAACAATATCTTCACATAACAATCACGCTATAATTGGCCACATACAAACTGTAGCGCTCAAAAATACAGCAGAAATTTCATTAACCAGTTCGCCATCTGATAAGCAAGCAAAGGCTCCAGTTGCTTGAGCCTCCTTTTACCCCGTACAGAGGGAAAAGCAAGCAAATAAGAACCCCTCAAAGACTGAACAGACCCTGTTAAAACTATTCCCACATTCACGATCTATCTAAAATGGTGCCGTAAATGTATGGGAGGTGGTTATTGATATAAGGAAAACTCAGTTAAGCTTTAGGGGTTTGCAGACCAAAAAAAAAAGATTTTTGTTTAGTTCCCTGTGTCATTTGGATTTTTCATTTCTTTGGGTTTTTTTTATTTAACCACCTTTTTTGTTTTTGTTTTGGGGTAGTTTTACCAATATTATGCCCTATTGGCAACATAGAAAAAAAGTCATTTTGGATTTTTTCCCCCTGTTATATGGGGTTAAAGACAGCTTGAAATGATGTGGGGAAAGTGTCATTGACATTTCACTTGTCATTTCAAATCAATGCACATCCCTGCTCAGTTTATTTTTCTGGAAACTAAACTCTGGCCTCACAGGCCAGAGGAAATAATTTGCCTCAGGCACCTCTGCTTCTAGGTTGTTTGAAGTTAAATCAATTCTATTATATAGGGCTCTTTTACTAAGCTGCATTAAGCAGCTAATGTGGGGTTTACCACTCGATAGACAGTAGCACAGGCCCATGCTACTGTCTCCTGGGTTAAAATGACATCCACCACATAAAAATCCTGCATTAGTTGCATAACATGGGAGTAGATGGGTACTGGGCATGACATGGATAGGCAGAGGTGTAATAACTGTAACAGATAGCACATGGATCAGTACCGAACACTACCTGGCATGACTACCAATAGCGCAGCCGAGTTTACACAACCTAAAGAGGAAGTGGCAAAGCTTGACAGTCTGGTAGCACAGCATGCTGTCAGGTTGGGTACTGCAACACTTTCCCTCCCTCCACATTTCTCACTCCACCCTGGAGTGGAATAGTGTGTGGGGAAGGGTATAACTGGGTGTAGGGGGGAGGGGGTTAAGTGAACATTGAGGGCTGAGGAGGAACTGTAACCTTCGAACTTTTAAGGGGGACTATAAGTTAACATCAGGGGCTGCAGGAAGACTGGGAGACTGGGCATCTAAATGGCAGATGACGTGTAATGTGAGCAAGTGCAAAGTGATGCATGCGGGAAAGAGGAACCTGAATTATAGCTACGTCATGCAAGGTTCCACGTTAGGAGTCACGGACCAAGAAAGGGATCTAGGTGTCATCGTTGATGATACGTTGAAACCTTCTGCTCAGTGTGCTGCTGCGGCTAAGAAAGCAAATAGAATGTTAAGTATTATTAGGAAAGGAATGGAAAACAAAAATGAGGATGTTATAATGCCTTTGTATCGCTCCATGGTGCGACCGCACCTCGAATATTGTGTTCAATTCTGGTCGCCGCATCTCAAAAAAGATATAGTGGAATTAGAAAAGGTGCAGAGAAGGGTGACGAAAATGATAAAGGGGATGGGACGAGTTCCCTATGAGGAAAGGCTAGGGCTCTTCAGCTTGGAGAAAAGGCGGCTGAGGGAAGATATGATAGAGGTCTATAAAATAAAGAGTGGAGTTGAATGGGTAGATGTGAAGCTACCAAAAATATTTACGCTTCCAAAAATATTAGGACTAGGGGGCATGTGATGAAGCTACAATGTAGTAAATTTAAAACGAATTGGAGAAAATTTTTCTTCACTCAACATGTAATTAAACTCCGGAATTCATTGCCAGAGAATGTGGTAAAGGCGGTTAGCTTAGCGGAGTTTAAAAAAGGTTTGGACGGCTTCCTAAAGGAAAAGTCTATAGACCGTTATTAAATGGACTTGGGGAAAATCCACTATTTCTGGGATAAGCAGTATAAAATGTTTTGTACTTTTTTGGGATCTTGCCAGGTAGTAGTAGTATTTGTGACCTGGATTGGCCACTGTTGGAAACAGGATGCTGGGCTTGATGTACCTTTGTTCTTTCCCAGTATGGCAATACTTATGTAACACGCCCTCTACATGTACCACACAGGCTTTCCAATTACTGCATGTTAATTTTTGCATTAAATGTATGGTAACTGCAGAACCTACCACATTTTAGGGCTCCTTTTACTAAGCAGTGGTAAGCCCAATGAGGGCATATCGCTTGCTATACAGAAAGTACCGCCAGGCTACCGCAGCAGCCCGGCGGTACTTCCCACCCCTAGCGTTCCATCATTTCTGGCGTTACAAAAATTTAATTTATTTTGTAGCACTGGAGTATACCCGGCGGTAATTAAGCAGTGCTGTGCATTGCCTGGTTACTGCTGGGTTAACACGGGAGCCCTTACCGTTACCTCAATGGGTGGCGGTAAGGGCTCTCCCCCACAATGACCATGTGGCAACTGCTTTACTTGCTGCCTGGCCATTTCTTGTAGGAAAGCGAGACTTTCCTTATCCCAGCTGCAGTAAAAGGGGGCCTCGACTCATATGTAAAACATGCGCCAAGGGCAGCACCAGCCCCCTTTTGCCGCAGCTTGGTAAAAGGGGTCCTTAGTAAAAGGATCCCTTATTTTCTTATCTTTAGTTTATGTCTAGGCTTTTCTACTTTCCTTACTATAAACTTTCAAAGGAAATTCCTCGCAAACATTGCCTTTGAAATTCTTACCAACAAACTCCATGGATACAAAAGTGCCCGAAGGTATTGTACCTGCTGTTTTTTTTCTCCAAGAAGGAAATAGTTTAAAAAAAAATAGATAATTCCAAATAATTCAAAGCCTAAGTAAAATAACCTTTTCTCCTCCCTTTCTGTAGGACTTTCCTTCACACTGTCTTATTTACTGGTATTATTATTTAAATTTCCCCATGTTTCTCTTAAGTTTCCTTAAGGTTAACACTCTTCCTTTTCTTTCAGAGTAAGGATAAGTTTCTAAGTACTTTTATGCAATCACAGTAGCTAGTTTCTATGAATTCAGTTTTTCCCCAGTGAATTCTTTCTTTTCTTCTTTTACAGTTAGATGAAGCTACATCAGTCTTGACTAAGAGGGCCAGATAATTATTTTAGAAAACAGCTTTTACTTTTGTAGTTTCAACAGACCACTCTAAAGATGTTGCATTATTTTTGTAAATTTATTCTTCCCTTTCAGGTTTTACTTTTTACCTGTGGAATGAACAGCTACCAGGGAAACTGTGTATTGTTTGTTAATTCTTTATTTCTTTTCAGGTTTCCTTTGAGAATATTTATCAGAGCATTGTGTTATATTTTCATTATAGCTCTGATTAGATTTGACATTAACAGAGAAATTATTGTGAACTACACAGTTGGTCACAGCCAGAGGAACGGGAGGTGGAAAGCTATCCTAAGACCAATTGCAGAACACCGGGTGATAGTCAGAAAATCTGCATATAACATTTCCTAAGGGGGCGATGAGCAAAACCCGGCGCTATTCAGGATAGCGCTCTCAAAATACCGCTGTTCCACCACCGTACTATTGCGGAACAGCAGTGTGGTCATGATCAACCATCCATCCTAAACACTAAATAATAAGACTGTACATGAACTAGACAAAACAGAACTCTTATCACTTGACTGATTAACCTCATTGCTATTAATGAACACGCACTACCACTTTAATCCTTATGTCGAAAATGGTCTCTCTGTAGTCGACAACCTAACTTATGTTACAATTTCATCTATCACTCAGGAACCTCTATGCAATACCATAATGCATGAATGTATGCACCTTAATGCAATGCCATTTGTAATTCTGTACCCGGAAATGGCAATCGCCATTACGGCATAATGTAAGCCACATTGAGCCTGCAAATTGGTGGGAAAATGTGGGTTACAAATGCTACAAATAAATAAATAAATATATGCAGATATAAGCAGTGCTGTAGTAGCGGTAACCCCCTCTAAACAGTGTGAGAAAATATGCTAAGCTGTTGGGGCACACACACACACTAATCTGACACGCTAAAAGAAGCCAGGAACAACGAGCAGGTGCATAGCTGGGGTGCGCCATCGTGTGTGTCCTTGCGAAGGAGCTCATCAGTGTATCATAAAGTGCACCTTGCTGTAAAGCGCGACAAAAAATGCTGTCTGAAAATGCTGTAAAAATATAGCTTGCCCTGTAGTTCTATAGATGGCCCCAGTCTTTGCGTTCTTTGCATTGGCTTTGCACCTCTTTGACTGTGCTTGTAGCACTTTCCTTTGGGCTTTTTTGTCCCATCACAGACCAGTTTGAGGTAAGTGAATAGATATGTGTATTTGAGTAAACCAGGGGCATAGCTACAGGTGGGCCTGGGTGGGCCCAGGCCCACCCAATTTCAGCTCTGGCCCGCCCACCCACTTTTCCTTCAGGCCCGCGCCAGCCCCAGCTCCCATTGCCGGCCACTGCTGCTTTTCCTGATGAGCAGCAGGGCCGGCGCTACAAAAAGAAGAAGCGCTCAGCTGACTGAGCTGAGCACCAACGCTAACCTGACGAGAAAAAATGTTTAAAAAAAAACGCGGCACCGCAGGCAGCCTCGAAGCATTGGCTGCTGGCTCTGCAGGCTCCTCCCGTCTCTTACGTCTTTGCCCCTGGAGCGAAGCAGGGGCCGTGACATAAGAGACGGGAGGAGCCTGCAGAGCCAGCAGCCAATGCTTCGAGGCTGCCTGCGGTGCTGTGTTTTTTTTTAAACATTTTTCTCGTCGGGTTAGCGTTGGCGCTCAGCTCAGTCAGCTGAGCGCTTCTTCTTTTTGTAGCGTCGGCCCTGCTGCTCATCAGGAAAAGCAGCAGTGGCCGGCAATAGGAGCTGGGGCTGGTGGGCCTGAATCGGGAGAGGGAAAATGGATGGCAGGATCAGGATGGGGAGAAAGAGGGAGAATGGAAGGATGGGGAGAGAAAGAGGGAAAACAGATGGGAGGATGGCAGAGAAAGAGGGAAAACGGAAGGATGGGGAGAGAAAGAGGGAAAACAGATGGGAGGATGGGGAGAGAAAGAGGGAAAACGGAAGGATGGGGAGAGAAAGAGGGAAAACAGATGGGAGGATGGCAGAGAAAGAGGGAAAACGGAAGGATGGGGGAGAGAAAGAGGGAAAACAGATGGGAGGATGGGGAGAGAAAGAGGGAAAACGGAAGGATGGGGAGAGAAAGAGGGAAAACAGATGGGAGGATGGCAGAGAAAGAGGGAAAACGGAAGGATGGGGGAGAGAAAGAGGGAAAACAGATGGGAGGATGGGGAGAGAAAGAGGGAAAACGGAAGGATGGGGAGAGAAAGAGGGAAAATGGAGGATGGGGAGAGAAAGAGGGAAACAGATGGGAGGATGGCAAAAAAAGAGGGAAAACGGAGGATGGCAGAAAAAGAGGGAAAACGGAGGATGGGGAGAGAAAGAGGGAAAACAGATGGGAGGATGGCAGAGAAAGAGGGAAAATGGAAGGATGGGGAGAGAAAGGGGGGAAAACAGATGGGAGGATGGCAGAGAAAGAGGGAAAACGGAAGGATGGGGAGAGAGAAAAAGGGGAAAACAGATGGGAGGATGGGGAGGAGAAAGAGGGAAAACGGAAGGATGGGGAGAGAAAGAGGGAAAACAGATGGGAGGATGGCAGAGAAAGAGGAAAACGGAAGGATGGGGGGAGAGAAAGAGGGAAAACAGATGGGAGGATGGGGAGAGAGAAAGAGGGAAAACGGAAGGATTGGGGAGAGAAAGAGGGAAAATGGAGGATGGGGAGAGAAAGAGGGAAAACAGATGGGAGGATGGCAAAAAAAGAGGGAAACGGAGGATGGCAGAAAAAGAGGGAAAACGGAGGATGGGGAGAGAAAGAGGGAAAACAGATGGGAGGATGGCAGAGAAAGAGGGAAAATGGAAGGATGGGGAGAGAAAGGGGGAAAACAGATGGGAGGATGGCAGAGAAAGAGGGAAAACGGAAGGATGAGGAGAGAAAGAGGGAAAACAGATGGGAGGTGTGGCAGAGAAAGAGGGGAAAACGGAAGGATGGGGAGAGAAAGAGGGAAAACAGATGGGAGGATGGGGAGAGAAAGAGGGAAAACGGAAGGATGGGGAGAGAAAGAGGGAAAACAGATGGGAGGATGGCAGAGAAAGAGGGGAAAACGGAAGGATGGGGAGAGAAAGAGGGAAAACAGATGGGAGGATGGGGAGAGAAAGAGGGAAAATGGAAGGATGGGGAGAGAAAGAGGGAAAACAGATGGGAGGATGGCAGAGAAAGAGGGAAAACGGAAGGATGGGGGAGAGAAAGAGGGAAAACAGATGGGAGGATGGGGAGAGAAAGAGGGAAAACGGAAGGATGGGGAGAGAAAGAGGGAAAACAGATGGGAGGATGGGGAGAGAAAGAGGGAAAACGGAAGGATGGGGAGAGAAAGAGGGAAAACAGATGGGAGGATGGCAGAGAAAAGAGGGGAAAACGGAAGGATGGGGGAGAGAAAGAGGGAAACAGATGGGAGGATGGGGAGAGAAAGAGGGAAAACGGAAGGATGGGGAGAGAAAGAGGGAAAATGGAGGATGGGGAGAGAAAGAGGGAAAACAGATGGGAGGATGGCAAAAAAAGAGGGAAAACGGAGGATGGCAGAAAAAGAGGGAAAACGGAGGATGGGGAGAGAAAGAGGGAAAACAGATGGGAGGATGGCAGAGAAAGAGGGAAAATGGAAGGATGGGGAGAGAAAGGGGGAAAACAGATGGGAGGATGGCAGAGAAAGAGGGAAAACGGAAGGATGAGGAGAGAAAGAGGGAAAACAGATGGGAGGTGTGGCAGAGAAAGAGGGAAAACGGAAGGATGGGGAGAGAAAGAGGGAAAACAGATGGGAGGATGGGGAGAGAAAGAGGGAAAACGGAAGGATGGGGAGAGAAAGAGGGAAAACAGATGGGAGGATGGCAGAGAAAGAGGGAAAACGGAAGGATGGGGGAGAGAAAGAGGGAAAACAGATGGGAGGATGGGGAGAGAAAGAGGGAAAACGGAAGGATGGTGAGAGAAAGAGGGAACATGGAGGATGGGGAGAGAAAGAGGGAAAACAGATGGGAGGATGGGGAGAGAAAGAGGGAAAACAGATGGGAGGATGGCAAAAAAAGAGGGAAAACGGAGGATGGCAGAAAAAGAGGGAAACGGAGGATGGGGAGAGAAAGAGGGAAAACAGATGAGAGGATGGCAGAGAAAGAGGGAAAACGGAAGGATGGGGAGAGAAAGAGGGAAAACAGATGGGAGGTGTGGCAGAGAAAGAGGGAAAACGGAAGGATGGGGAGAGAAAGAGGGAAAACAGATGGGAGGATGGGGAGAGAAAGAGGGAAAACGGAAGGATGGGGAGAGAAAGAGGGAAAACAGATGGGAGGATGGCAGAGAAAGAGGGAAAATGGAAGGATGAGGAGAGAGAGGGAAAACAGATGGGAGGATGGCAGAGAAAGAGGGAAAATGGAAGGATGGGGAGAGAAAGAAGGAAAACAGATGGGAGGATGGCAGAGAAAGAGGGAAAACGGAAGGATGGGGAGAGAAAGAGGGAAAACAGATGGGAGGATGGGGAGAGAAAGAGGGAAAATGGAAGGATGGGGAGAGAAAGAGGGAAAACAGATGGGAGGATGGCAGAGAAAGAGGGAAAACGGAAGGATGGGGGAGAGAAAGAGGGAAAACAGATGGGAGGATGGGGAGAGAAAGAGGGAAAACGGAAGGATGGGGAGAGAAAGAGGGAACATGGAGGATGGGGAGAGAAAGAGGGAAAACAGATGGGAGGATGGGGAGAGAAAGAGGGAAAACAGATGGGAGGATGGCAAAAAAAGAGGGAAAACGGAGGATGGCAGAAAAAGAGGGAAACGGAGGATGGGGAGAGAAAGAGGGAAAACAGATGAGAGGATGGCAGAGAAAGAGGGAAAACGGAAGGATGGGGAGAGAAAGAGGGAAAACAGATGGGAGGTGTGGCAGAGAAAGAGGGAAAACGGAAGGATGGGGAGAGAAAGAGGGAAAACAGATGGGAGGATGGGGAGAGAAAGAGGGGAAAACGGAAGGATGGGGAGAGAAAGAGGGAAAACAGATGGGAGGATGGCAGAGAAAGAGGGAAAATGGAAGGATGGGGAGAGAAAGAAGGAAAACAGATGGGAGGATGGCAGAGAAAGAGGGGAAAACGGAAGGATGGGGAGAGAAAGAGGGAAAACAGATGGGAGGATGGGGAGAGAAAGAGGGAAAACGGAAGGATGGGGAGAGAAAGAGGGAAAACGGAAGGATGGGGAGAGAAAGAGGGAAAACAGATGGAAGGATGGCAGAGAAAGAGGGAAAACAGATGGATGGGGGTGAGAGACACTGGATGGAAGGATGGGGAGAGAAAGAGGGGAGATGGATGAAAGGATGCAGAGAAAAAGGGGAGAGACTGGAAGGATGTGGAGAGAGAAGGGACACTGAACAGAAAAGGGTAGAGAGATAGACACTGGTTAGAAGGAGGGAGAGAGACATTAGATGGAAGGATCAGGAGAGAGGGTAGATGGGTAGAAGGATGGGGAGAGAAAGAGGGAAGACGCTGGATGGAAGGGTAGGGAGAAAGAGGTGACACGATGGAAGGATGCAGAAAGAAAGAGGGAGACTATTGGAAGGATGGGGAGAGAGAGGGGAGACACTGGAAGGATGGGGAGAGAAAGAGGAGAGCTGCTGCATGGAAAGGGGGAGTAGTGAAAGATTGGAGAATAAGAGGAAGGGGCATGGGAAGAACAAGGGTGAGTAAAAGATGAAAATCCATAAGTAGATGAAGGAAATTAAAGAATGGATAGTAAGAATGAATTAAATCTAGGCACAGAGAGAGGCAGAAAAATATTGAAGAAAGCAAAGAAAAAGGAGAGAAAAATGACAAATGGCCAGGAAACCCTGGCAGAAGAGTTAAGCGAAAACGAAGGAAAGCAGAATCTAGAGACTGGGAGCAACACAATGAGAAAAAGTAAATGGCCATACAACAAAGGTAAAGAAAATAATTTTATTTTTAATTTAGGATAAAGTAATATGGTGTTAATAAAGTTTCAGAGACCAATACTTCCTTCCTTAGGTCAGGAGAGGATACCGTAACAGCATTATACTGACCTGAGGCAAGAGGTTTTGGCCTCTGAAAGCTCACTGAAACGGATTAGGCTATTAAATAAATTGTCTGAAATCGGATGCACTGAAAAGCAGCACTTTACCCTGTGTGACAAATGCATCTGAGTGTGACTAAATTTTGCTGGGGGGGGGGGGGGGGTAGAGAGAAAATTTTGTGCCCACCCACTTTGGGTTCAGGCCCACCCAAAATTGGCAGTCTGGCTACGCCACTGGAGTAAACCCATCTTTTGTGTGGGAGGTTTAAAAGCAATCACTTAAAATGCCTTGCTCACCTGAGAAGGAGAGAAAGGGGGTAATTTACATATATATAACTTTTTAAAGCTCTGATGGGTCCTATTCGACAGTAACACCAGCCAGTTATTTTGCGGCATTGTTTTCTGTCTAACGTTATTCGACACCTGTGTTCATTGTGGCACTATTTTTTGATGGTCTAGGAGGAGAAATAGGAAATGGGCTTATTTACATGAGACTGACTATATTTACATGCTATTTGTGCAAGTGCCTGGCGCGCTCACTGTTTACAGCGGTAACCCCACTGATCATCCCACATTGGTGAGCACATGCGCTAGAATGGCGCTAATGGCCTTTAGTGCTCACGTTTACGTTTGATCATCTGCCCATAGGTGAGAAGGTGGCAGTCAGATCCCTGGGAAGACCCTTATTAAAAAAAAAAAAAAAAAACAGCTATGGACCTTGGGGAAATGGCAGCTGCAGAGACGCCCAGAGAAGCAGGCAAGCCCAGCTCAGGTGGGAATGATCTAGGAATTTAAGAAGTATAGTTCCTGGATCCATCCACCAGTATAAGAGATGGATAGCTCTGACATTCCTTTCAGGTGTAGATCGAAGGGTGTGGCTCAAAAACTTTGAGGGATAGTTTCCCTGTAATGGTATCAGTTTATTATTGAAATGTGTAGCATGATGTTGTGTTGGATCAGATACATATATATACACCAATATATTTGTGCAGCTTTTAAATATATATATATTTGACACTGCAGCAGAGAGAATAGTTTCATTTCAAGCCCCTCTCTCCCCATCCCTTTTTCTGGGAACTTCTGATAGCAGGGATAGTTAATTACAAACACTTAACAAAGACAAAAGAGAGATATATAACTCTCTCTGCCCTCCCACCTAAAAAGACTGAACAAAAGGTGGGTACCTGGACGCTCATCAGGACATCTCTGAAAACCAAAGACCCAAGAGACCGAAAGTCTGGAGAGCCCATTGAAGACAAAGACTTCAGAGGGGAAACCATAAACAGGACATTTGCTTGTCAAAGGTATACCTGCCCCTCCCATCAGCTTTCAGACATGTGCAGAAAGAAAGGACTTATAATGTGGTCATGTGAACAGACTACATTAACCATAATGCCTTGCAAAATATCCAGGACATGCACACACCATGCTTCTCTGCTAACATTATAAAAGGCCTGGAAACAGCCCAGCTCGCTCTCTTGGAACCTGCCTCCTCTTGGGACCTGCTGCTCTCTTTGGGGTCTGCAGATGCCTTGCTCCTGATCTGCAGTCCACCTGCCTCATGGCTCTTCAATGGACCACAAAATGCTTTGCAACAGACTGCTTTGTAAGTTATAACTTTTGATCTAGACCTGCTACTCTACTTTGCCTTACTTAAGCACAGATTATCTGTAAAGATCTCTTAAAACCTACCTCTTGTGTGCAATTGTATATTAAATCAACCTTTTTGAAGCTAAAAATACGATCTCCTTGTGTTCTGAGTATATGGTATCTTTTATATATACTTAATTTATTTAATTTATTGCAATTATCACCTTTGGTGATTGGTGGAGAAATTAATATCCTAAAACTTATAAATACAGCACCTGCTCTTAAATCATAAACAGTAGCGAGTGCTCTCTAGAGCTCTTTTCCCCAAGATAAATCATTTCTTGTAACATCCCCACCCCTAGCTGTCTGTTCGTCTGTCCAATTTAGATTGTAAGCTCTGTTGAGCAGGGACTGTCTTTTCATGTTCATTTTGTACAGCGCTGCGTAAGTCTAGTAGCGCTATAGAAATGTTTAATAGTAGTAGTAGTAGTAGATAGTTGAAGATATATCCAACAGTCTCTACTGGAGCTCCTGTCAGATGAAGATGTACCCTCAGAGCCTGAAGAGATGGAAGCTATTTGGGAGAGGTACCCTATAGAAGAAATGGATATTGAAGCCAATGAATAGCTGGTGAGAATTGTTGTAAGCTAGTCAAGAATTCATTGATTGTAACCAGATTTTATGGAAGGTCAGTGGGGGAGCTGGCCATATATGCCAAGAGGGTGGGGTCTTCCTCTTTGCCTATCCTAAACCATGGGAAGGCTGAGGTAAATAAGGACAATCAGTGAGGTAGAAAATAAAAGTGTTTGAAGCATCAGCAAATCTGGTGTTTTGTTATGTTTTTTTCAACTGCACTGAAGGTTGCAGCAAGGTTGGTGTTTTTGTTTCTTCAACTGTGCTGAAGCAACTCCACCAATTAAGGCAGCCAGGGACAGCTGAGAGAAAAGGTCTCTGAAATTAAGAGGATGTGAAGCCAGTGGGTTGAGGAAAGGAAACTGTTTGAATGAATTTTATAACTCATGAATATTTCCTAGCCTGTTTTGTTTGCAGTCTTAATAAACTGAAGCCAGCTATAACGACTACTTATTTTTGAGAAGCCCTCGTCAGCACCTGTATGTAAACAGAAATTAAAAGGATTTTGGGGGCCTTTTGTCAGAGTTGTAGAACTGGGGTTGGTTTAGAAACAGGGGCGTAGCCAGACTTCGGCGGGAGGGGGGTCCAGAGCCCGAGGTGAGGGGGAACATTTTAGCCCCCCTCCCCCAGTGCCGCTGCCCCCTGCCACTCTTGCCCCCTGCCACTTTTGATGACAATGCCCCTCCCCCGTCCCTTTTGACCCCCTCACGCCGCCGCCAACGTTCCCCCGCCACTGCCAGGTACCTGGCAAGGGTTCCCAACCCCCACCAGCCGAAGTCCCCTTCAGTGCCGGTCTCCAGGTCCGGTGTGTTTGCTGATCTGGATTCTGTTTCTGTGAGTCAGGACTTACAGAAACAGAATCCAGATCAGCAACGCGCCGGAGACCTGTCCTGAAGAGGACTTTGGCTGGCAGGGGTTGGGGACCCACGCCAACAAAGGTACC
Source organism: Microcaecilia unicolor (assembly GCF_901765095.1). NCBI lineage: Eukaryota > Metazoa > Chordata > Amphibia > Gymnophiona > Siphonopidae > Microcaecilia > Microcaecilia unicolor. The sequence goes on along the minus strand of NC_044033.1, from coordinate 37,582,259 downwards.
CGATGGCGGCGGTGGGAGGAGGGTCGGCAGAGGGGTGAAAGCAGGGGGGCCAGGGCTAAATCTGTGGGGGCCCATAACCCCGTGGCCCCACCTAGCTATGCCCCTGTTTAGAAAAAGGAAACAGTGGGCAATTTGCGGGCAGTCTTTCTTTCTTTCTTTTGCTGATCTGTTAAAGTATTGGAATCATGTTACCACAGTGTTGTTTTAATAAAGACTGTTGTTTTAAAGTGTCCATTCTGAGCCTGAACCACAACCAGTGAAGGAGTGGTGTTAATTGTCTGACAGCTTGCCCCAACAGATCTCTTCCATCTCAGCCACACCCACAGGATCCGAATACATATGTACCTATAGGGGGTGACAGTATCAAGTGTGTTGGTGAACTCACAGGATTCAGGGGGTCCTTTTACTAAGGTGTGCCAAAAAATGGCCTGCGCCGGTGTAGATGTGCGTATTAGATATGCGCAGGTCCATTTTTCAGCGAGACTGCAAAAGGGGGGGGGGGAGCGAAAATGGATGTGCGGTAAATTAAAAATTGGAGCGTGTCCATTTTGGGCCTGAGACCTTGCCGCTACCCATTGACCTAGCAGTAAAGTCTCACACGTTAACTGGGCATTAATGGTCTACAACATACAATACCGATTACATCCTGGTTAGTGCCGCGCACCAGAAAATTTCCAGCACGCTTGGTGGACATGCGTAAAAAATGAAATTACCGCGCAAGCCATGTTGTAGCCAGGCGGTAGTTCAAAATTAATGCATGTAGAACACACATATGCACCTACACGGTTTAGTAAAAGGGCCCCTCGAACACTTGAAAAGGATTTCTCTATGTAGCAGCATCTGCTACCCAGATAGGTCCCGCTGAAGAAACAGATGTTTAGCAGCACTATTTAGACAGTATTGCTGAGTATCTTTACAGAATCTTTTAACACTATCTGGATAATGCAGTGTTGGGGTGGTCCAGAGACAGAGACCAGAGTTATTCAGGCAGCAGTGATTTTCAGCACTGCTACCCATGTAACTTACCTGATAACTTAGGACAGCAAAACAAAGACTGTTCTAAATCTCTCTGGATAGCAGCTGAATATTGGTGACCTCCCAATAGCATCACTACTTCACTGCTTTGCCCGGATATTCAGCAACAGCCTCCATCCATCCAGATATTGCCACTGAATATCCAGAATTTTTAGCCCATGAAAGACAGTGTTTAAAAAAGAAAAAAAAACATTGACCACCTTTTGGGCTCAATATCAGAGGGACAGTTTTCAGGATTAGTGCTTTAGGTGATCTCGTTGATGCTGCAATGATTCCCATCCTCTGATAATTGGCTTCAGCTTAGCAGAGTAATTACATATACATAGTAGATGACGGCAGAAAAAGACCTGCACGGTCCATCCAGTCTGCCCAAGAAATGGGCCACTTTTTTGTGTATACCTTACCTTGCTTTGTACCTGTCTTTTTCAGGGCACAGACTGTACAAGTCTGCCCAGCATTATCCCCACCTCCCACCATAATTGTTTCCCTACTCTTTAAAAAAATAAATAGAAAAAAAGGTTTATCACAACCCTTAGGGATATGCATGACCAACAACTCTGGTTTCATTTCTGTTAGGTTCAATCCTCTATTTGGTACTTTTTCAGAGTCCAATTTATTCACACAGGGCTCCTTTTAAAAAGCGATGCTACCAATTAATGTGAGCTGAATTCAAAGAAGCTCATAGGAGTTGAATAGGCTTCTTCACATTCAGAGCACACTAATCAGTAGTTCTGCTTTGTAAAAGGTGCCCATAATTTGGATCGTTCTTGTAACCCGTACCTCTTGGGAAGCCAACTACACTTTACAATTTACCTATTTTTCTTGTAGTTGCAGCTGTTTTTATCTCAAGAGGCGTTTGTCTTACCAAAGGCAGAGGTTAACAAAACACGAACCAAATCCAGGTAGAAATAAATCCACTTGCAAGAAAATAAACTAAAAATGTTTGGGGGAAAGAAATACTGAATTCTCGACATTCCCAAATAGTTATACCAACAAATAATAATTTTGAACAAATAATTCTTTCATTACAGAATGTAAGTTAGTAATTTCTCAGTAAACAACTAAACAGTTTAAAACTTTCTTTTCATTGCCCTAACTGGATCCAGTACGTATAATAACGAACTACAGAACAGCTTCAAAATAAGGTTTATGTAGCCAATATGTCAGACATGTAAACAAGCAAAGAGAACTGCTGTCACAAAATGACTACTAACGACTGAATAGTATAACACAATAGCGGAAAAAGCCTCAAAAAGCTTCCAGGTCTTGAATTGATCTGTTGAAGCTATAACGGGTCAAAAGACCCTACTTTCATCATTGGCACAAAAAACCGCTACTGCTTAAACTATTTTAAATATCATTGAATTTTACTTTATTTTCAATTATTTATCTTATTAGTTGTACTTTACTCATGATACTATCAACGTTAACTGAACACCACACTTATCTTTATAGTGGGTGCTTCTTGGATAGCGTGAATCGCTGAATTCTTCTCTCTCAGGTACAAGTGCGGGGCCGACGATATATCCCTGCAGTGATATATCAGAAACATTTCTGATTTTATGTGAAAGTGATTTTTTTTTCAAACTAGCTACCTAGAAATTAAATAATATTTATTTTTCCCTATCTGTCCCACCTGAATATTGTAACCCCTAAATTCTATATATAGTGCATAGCTGTCACATGAACGTTTATTGCAAAAAGAACCCACTAAGGAGAGACAAACTGAAAATCTCAAAAAGAGAACCAATCCTTATTCATAAACCAGAGCAACAAGGCTGTTAAATATATGTAGGGAATATAGGGCAGTGATAATAACCAGTACCTGTTAGCAGATTAGCACTAGCAGGATTGTTATATTAGATCAATCAAATAAGGCTGTGATTATTGGTTTTATGCCTGTTTTGGCACATGTTTGTGACTTTGTGTTTGTATTTTCATTAACACTCAATAAAAACAAAAATTACTTCCAGCGGGGACGAGTTAGATTCCAATGGGGATGGGTTAAATTCCAGTGGGGATAGATTAGATTTCTGTCCCCATGCAACTCTCTATTCTGGATTTAATGCAGTCTTCACAACCTCCAAAAAAAGCTTCATCAGAGCAGAAAATGGCCAATATGAAACTCACTGACTCACTGGTTCTTTCTGCCTCTTTCTTCTACGAGTCCCTCTTATTGTGTTGATAGCACCAGTGAGACTCAAACGTGCCTCTGGATTTCCTAAGATCTACTGCCATTACACTCATTTTCATCCAGCCTTGTGGTTCCAAGTCTGGAAAGTCTTTCTGCAGGCTCTTTCCTGTAGCCTAAATTCCACTTTTGTCACAAGTGCCTCCGAGTGGCTGTTCAAGTGGCAGCTGCCTCAAGCGGCTGATTGCTGCACACCACCAACTCAGTGTCTCCTTCTGCTGTTTCTGACTACCTCTGTTCCTTCCTTTGTCTTATTATAGGATGTTGACCCTTTGAAAGCCATGATCTCCAGGCACCACCATAAGGGTACTGACCCCTCTATATACTGGGTAAAATATAAAGTATTCTATTCATCTATTTGCATTCACATCACAGAAACAAAGTTATAACAAGATCTTAAAGACTCTGCTCTATCAAAAATCAGTAAATGCATGAACAAACCAGAAGAAGTATTAAAAACATATCCCAACTCATATTAAGCAACTCCAAATTAACATTATCCCAACTCTAGAAAGAAGCTCTTTTTAGCACAATGCAAAAAAGATGAAAGTTAGCAGAGATGTTGATAAATTGAGATCATATGCTACACACCCAAGGTTAGGAATGAAGTTCATCACTGTTCCAGTATGCACAAAATGAACCTATTTGCCGATTTTGGTGGGAATGTCCGCCATTTTGGATGTTGCTGGGCCTGATGCCCCTAGGGCCTCTCTGCCTTCTCTGCAGCAGGCCTCAACCTCATTGTTGCCTCAGGGGGCTGCTGGATTTCCTCCACAGTTTATTCTTCAAATGTATCAGGCATTTTTATTACATCAGTCAGCTCCTGCTGATCTTCCAGCAAAGGGTTCACTGGAAGGCTCTGCTGTACCTTTAAAGACAGTCAGGCAGTCCTTGCAGGAAGGATCCTTTGATCCTGATCAAGAGCTCCCGGTTTTAGCAGAGGAGTCAGGCTTCCCTGAGGAAATTTTTTTCTGAGGATTTTAGCCAGGCAGTAGATGAGGGTGATTCCCTTCCCTTAGGAGAGGATCCTTCGGTGGTCAGGTTATTTCATAAGGATGACCTTCAGGACTTATATGGACTGTGCCAGAACCGGTGGTGGGAGGTGGGGATAGTGCTGGGCAGACTTATACGGTCTGTGCCCTGAAAAGGAGAGGTACAAATCAAGGTAAGGTATGCACAAAAAGTAGCACATGTGAGTTTGTCTTGTTGGGCGGACTGGATGGACCGTGTAGGTCTTTTTCTGCCGTCATCTACTATGTTACTATGACATTGGACCAGCATTGAATATCCGGGTGTTTTCTTGGCCAGTTTAAATTTAACCAGCCAAACCAATGTTCTTCACTGGTTGGTTAGGTTTAAACCAGCCAAAGATTTTCCAGATATTTCACCTGCCTAATTTGGCCGCCAAACTTAGCTAACGATGTGTTGAATTTCGGCAGATTACCGGTTATATCACGTGATATAACCCGCTATCCACTAAGTGCTAACTGGCAATATTCAGCAGCAGATAGCTGGCTGTCTCCCACTGAATATTGCTAGATATCCAGTTAAGAACAATTTAACCAACCAAGAGCTATTCCTGGCTGGTTAAATGGTTTTAAATACCGGGCGAATTGTTCCCAAAACAGGAAGTACACAACCAGGAAAAAAAAATAGTAACCATTCAAAAGGCACATTTCCAGAATGCTTGAATTCACAACTAAAAGCCTGAGCAACGATTTTGCAAGATATCTGAACCTGACAAAGTTTATTTGTGAATGATAATGCAATGGCATGAAATTCTACAACACAGCAAAATGCCCTGTTGTATGATGATAGCAAATGGCGCTTCTTCCATGATGGAATTTATTACCATGCCTCATTTATATATCTTAATGTTCTATGTGGAGAATAGAACACAAAAATGAAAGTAAGGCTATCCTATCTCCTTTATGGCTTTTAAAACCAGGCACACAACAATGCTATACTGTGCTTGCCAGCATGTTGGAAGCCAATGCAATTGTTTGTGTATCAGTGAGAAGCTCCTTTCAATAGTGTTAAAGAGAAACAAAATTGTCCTCTTCAGTGAATGACTGTCAGTGTGATCGGTGGTTGCTTGGAAATTGGTTTAAAAGCTGATTGATCAGCAAGAGACTTTATTATATCACATGACAGACATGAAAATGCTAGTTACTACTACTACTACTATTTAGCATTTCTATAGCGCTACAAGGCATACGCAGCGCTGCACAAACATAGAAAAAAGACAGTCCCTGCTCAAAGAGCTTACAATGTAATAGACAAAAAATAAAGTAAGCAAATCAAATCAATTATTGTGTACAGGAAGGAGGAGGGTAGGTGGAGGCAGGTGGTTACAAGTGGTTACGAGTCAAAAGCAATGTTAAAGAGGTGGGCTTTCAGTCTAGATTTAAAGGTGGCCAAGGAAGGGGCAAGACGTAGGGGCTCAGGAAGTTTATTCCAGGCGTAGGGTGCAGCGAGACAGAAGGCGCGAAGTCTGGAGTTGGCAGTAGTGGAGAAAGGAACAGATAAGAAGGATTTATCCATGGAGCGGAGTGCACGGGAAGGGGTGTAGGGAAGGACGAGTGTGGAGAGATACTGGGGAGCAGCAGAGTGAGTACATTTATAGGTTAATAGAAGAAGTTTGAACAGGATGCGAAAACAGATAGGGAGCCAGTGAAGTGACTTGAGGAGAGGGGTAGTATGAGTAAAGCGACCCTGGCGGAAGACGAGACGGGCAGCAGAGTTTTGAACCGATTGGAGAGGGGAGAGGTGACTAAGTGGGAGGCCAGCAAGAAGCAGATTGCAGTAGTCTAAACGAGAGGTGACAAGGGTGTGGATGAGGGTTTTGGTAGAGTGCTCGGAAAGAAAGTTTTTATTATATTTTATTTTATTGGATAACATATCTAGTATATTGAAGAAGTCACACAAGAGAACTTTGTAGAAAAAAATTTGTAAGTGGAGTGGTCTAATGGTTAATGCAGTAGGCTTTGATTACAGTATCCTGGGTTCAATTGCCACTGCAGCTCCTTGTGACCTCAGGCAAATAGCTTAGTCCTCCATTGTCTCAAGTACAAAACCTAGATTGTGAGCACCCCTAGGGACAGAGAAAGTACTTGCTTATAATATGTACTAGCCGTTGAACCCGTAAAAACGGGCTGGTATAGAGGTTTTCCTCCCCCTGGGGTCACCACCGCTCCCCTACCCCCCGCGAAGTCGCCACCGCTCCCCCCCCTCGAAGTCATCGCCGTCGCCTCCGCCACCCCTCCACCTGGTCCGGGCCCTCTCTTCACTTCTGAACTTACAGATCCATTCGCCGAACGCAGCAACGCACATCAGCTGAGCTGCCCCTTCCTTCTCTGCCTGTGTGTGTCCTGCCCTCACTGACGTTACGTCACAGGAGGGCAGGGCCACAGGCAAAGAAGGAAGGGCTCACTGCAGCTCAGCTGATGTGCGTTGCTGCGTTTGGCGAATGGATCTGTAAGTTCAGAAGGGAAGAGAGGGCCCGGGCCGGGTGGAGGGGTGGCAGCGGCGACGGCGACTCCGAGTGGGGGGGGAGCGGTAGCAACGGCGGCGGCGCAGTTTCCCTCTCTGTCCCGCCCCCCCCCCCCCCCGTCATCACGTATTGACGCGGGGGCGGGACAGAGAGGGAAGTCTCTACTGCGCATTTGCAGTGAGTACGGTCACTCGCCGTTTATATGTTTGATTTTCTCTCTGCCTTGAACTTGATGGTTAAGTGGATTATAAATGCCAGAATGAAATTAAATTGCCCTTAGAAGGATACACATTCATTTTAGAGGACACTGAAGAATGCAGTGGTAGCACTTGGTTCTATATTTAATCTATACTAATGATTGCTTTGGCACATCAGATATAAAATTCATACATACTCACCTCAGAAGACTAAGTAGCACTGAAATGATCTTGAAGTCATAAATGTTTGGATCAATGTTTGGAACACAGCATTGATTAACTGGTACTGACCCATTGTGATGAAAATGAAGAAGGAATAAAGAGGGCGCTTCTAAGGAAATCTACTGTAGCAGCATTTAATTTTCAAAAGGGTAACTATGATAAAATGAGGAGAATTATTAAACAAAACTGAATAGACTCAACTGCAAAGGTCAGGATGTTAAATCAGGCATTGATATTGTTTAAAAATACCATTCTGGAAGCCCAGACCAGATGTATTCCATATTATTAATAAAGGTGGAAAGAAGAGTAAGACAGCATAGATAAAGGGAGAAGTGAAAGAGGCTTAGGGACAAAAGAACATCTTTCAGAATATGGAAAAAAAGATTCAAATGAAGAAAACAAGAAGCAGAAAGTCCGTGTGGCAACCCATAGGACCATTAGAACCTCAAGGAATACAAGAGGCACTCAGAGAGGACAGGGCCATATCAGAGAGGCTGAATGAATTTTTTGCCTTGATCTTTACTGAAGAAGATGTAAGAGATCAACCTGTACCAGAATAGGTTTTCAAGGGAGATGATTTGGAGAAACTGAAGAAATTTCGGTGAACCTGGAAGATGTACTGAGACAAATTGACAAATCAACAAATTAAAGAGTAGTAAATCACCTGGACCATAGGGTAAAAAGCTAGCGTGCCTACAGTGCGGCTTAGTAAACAGGGCCCTGATTTTGTAGGTGGTAAGCACTCTCGCGCTAATCCTGTGCTAACCAGTTAGTACGTGGTAAAGTAGATTATTTTTGTTACATTTGTACCCCGCGCTTTCCCACTCATGGCAGGCTCAATGCAGCTTACATGGGGCAATGGAGGGTTAAGTGACTTGCCCAGAGTCACAAGGAGCTGCCTGTGCCTGAAGTGGGAATCAACCTCAGTTCCTCAGGACCAAAGTCCACCACCCTAACCACTAGGCCACTCCTCCACTGTTAGATTTATTAACTGAATAGTAAAAAAGGCCCGTTTCTGACACAAATGAACCGGGCGCTAGCAAGGTTTTCCTCGGAGTGTGTATGTTTGAGAGAGTGTGTGTGAGAGTGACTCTGTGAGAGAGAGAGAGAGAGTGAATATGTGAGTGTGTGTGTGTGACAGAGAGAGAGTGAGACTGGGTGCGAGTGTGTCTTTGAGAGAGAGAGTGTGTGTGTGAGAATGAGAGTGTGTGCCAGGGGCCCCCCTCCCTCCCTCCCAGTTCCAGGGTCATCCCCTCCCTCCCTCCCTCCCTCCCTCTGAGTTCCAGGGTCGCCCCCTCCCTCCCTCCGAGTTTCAGGGTCGTCCCCTCCTTCTCTCCCTACTACTACTACTCCTCCTTGGGTGTACAGTGAAAAGAGCCAGGTCAGCGCCGGAAGAGCAGTGAAACTGTGCCTCTCTGTGTCATCTGGACCATCAAGTGCTGTTTAGTCATGTGTTTCCTGGAAGATCTTGATTGGGGATTTGTCCGTGTGTTTCAGATGCCGCCTGATCGGGACTACCGCTAACCCCATCCCTTGTGTGATCTCATCCTTGGGCGCGTGGTGAAAAGAGCCAGGTCGGCACTGGGGGCGGTAAGCACCTCTTTAGTTGCACTGATGAAGGAGCAAAGACTAAGGAGCTCCTTTGAGTGGACTTGGGATGGATGGGGGAAGGAACATGCAAGGCTTCGTTCTGTTTCTGTGAGTCTGACGTCCTGCACATTGTACATGCAGGACGTCAGACTCAGTCAGAAGAAACCAAACGAAGGAAGAAGACTTTGGCTGGCGGGGGTTGGGGTCCTCCGCCAGCAAAGGTAGCAGGTGGCAGGTTGGTGGCCGGGGGGGGGGGGGTTGAGAGGGGACATCGGCGGGGGGGGTCAAAGTTGTTGGAGGTCTTGGCAATGGCGGGCGGGTGGGCGGTGGGGGGTTCGGTGTTGGCAATGGGGGGGGTCGGCGGCACCGAGGGGGGGGGGGCCTAAAATGTGCCCCCTCACCTCGGCTCTGGACGCCCCTACCGTTGAAGTCTGGCTACGCCCTTGACACATAGGGGGGTCTTTTACTAAAGTTTTGCTCGAGCTATCTGCAGCAGGGCCTATAGGATTAAAGTAGGTTCTGCTGCAGATAACTCGAGCTAAGCTTTAGTAAAAGACCCCTATAATTGGTAACAATCTTTCAAATTACAACTCAGCAATAAATTTTAAGAAAATGTCAACTGGGTTGATACCATTTTTCCTCTGCAACAAAAACTTTCCTTGATTGTTATATAATTTTGTGTTTAAAGATGGGCAACTTGAAAGGATAATAGAAATAATTATGGCGAGGGCTGGTCCTGATTTATTTCATGCTGAAGCAAGAACGTGATGCATTGGGATGGCGTGAAAAAGCAGGAAGCTAAAGCAAATTTATGTATTGAAAAGCATATTAAACATGGGCCCATCGTAACATGAAGCTTAAGAAGTGTCACTGGTCTACTGTTTAATGTTCTCATATATCACAACAAGCCCTTCAGCAAAAGATGGGAAAAAATAACAAGGGATATGAATCTGTCATAAAAAAATGTATTGCATACATAGCTAACATGCAATTATTTGTGATCTGAAGCAACATGTAAATCTGTCTACTATAGATCATTGTTTCCTGGAAGCTTTTCAACACATGAAACTTGCTACAGAGGCCCTAAGAAATGTTATCAGTCTTTATGGATGATTCTGCTTACCAAGGAAAATATATACCTACCGAGCACTATTCAGCCTAAAGCAGGCAACGTTTTTATTTCTTTTAAAAAGTTATACCCCGCTTACATCCTAAGTGGCTACCAATAAAAACATACATATAAAAAAAAAACAAAAATAACATAAAAATACAAAGAAAACATTACTGATTACTACATCAGATAATATTGCTGACACACCATCTTAACCACTCCTAATCTTTCTCTGCTGTAATTATTCATCAAAAAAATGCCTGAACAAAAAACCATGGAGTCCTTTTGCAAAGGCGCGCTGAAAAGTGGCCTGGTGCGGGTTTGGGGCGAACGCAGAATCGTTTTTCAGCGCGCCTGTAAAAAAGCCCTCTTTTTTTTTTGCTAAAAATGGACGTGCTGCAAAATCAAAATTGTCACACGTTCGTTTTGGGTCTCTGACCTTACCGGCAGCCATAGACTCAGCGGTAAAGAATTTGGGCAGTAAGGACCTATGGGCATCAGATGCCACTTGGCGCGCATCCGCTACATGCGTCAGAAAATAAACATTTTTCAGACGCGCGTAGCAGACGTGTGCCAAAAATGAAATTACTGCAAGAGCCACACAGTAGCCGGGCGGTAAGTCCATTTTGGCGCACGTTGGGCACGCGTAGGCGCCTACGCGGCTTAGTAAAAGGGGCCCTATGTTTTTTTAAATAATTTCATAAACTGCAAAACATTTGCACAAAGACATAACTGACTAGGCAAAGCCTTCCACATTAAGGTCCCTGTTACTGAAAACACCAAGGCTCTCGTTGCGGCATAATAGGTAGCCATCACCCAATCCAGTAACAACCACATTGCCGAATCAGACTTCGAAGCCCTGCCAGAGGAAATCTCTGAAGACCATGTTATTTGGAAGTGCTTATCCCATGGCCTCTTCATGATTTTATTATGTAGTTTATTCTGGTTTGCTGTGCTTTCCTGTCATGAATGGAATTCCTATGTTTGTTTATTTGTATACACTAGTTGTTTTTATACATATGTAAACCGTTCTGTTTTGCAGTTGCAATAAGATACGGTATATAAATTAACATAAATAAAAAATAAATAAATAAAAAAATAAAAAAACGCGTCTCCACTCCTGGAAGCACATCGATCTAGAGACACTTGGACACATCCCCTTCCTTCTTTCCTCACAGTTTCCTTCTCCTTCCGTCCATTCCTACTCTTCCCCAGTATCTCTTGTAGGTTTTTTGCTGTATTAGCTTCATTTTACTGCATTGGCGTCTGCAATGTGGTGCATTGTAAGCGACATTGAGCCTAACACTGTTGGGAAACTGTGGGGTGTAAATGAGAGAATAAATAAATAAAATAAACATCTAGTAAATCATGGAACTCTATACCTACACAAGTTCATGTGATATTTAGGTATCTACAATTTCGTAAGGGATTGAAAACTGATCTTTTTAGTAAACACCTGAATGATAATTTTTGTAAGCATTTCTAACTTTCCAGTATATGTTTTGAATTTATGCAATCTGCTTAGACTTTTTATTGATATTAACGGGATATAAATACCCTGACTAGATAGTCCGATTATCCAATGTAAATGGGACCGAGCCATTGGTTGGATAGTGAAAAGCTGGATAATATGGAAAAGAATGGTAACCCCTTAAAATATATATGGAAAACATACTTTAGGCATAAAGAAAGGCATGGAGGCATATTTTCAAAGCACTTTAAAAATATGCCTCACAGTGTATCTGTATTTAAAATACGGCACTGTTTATTAACACTAATCAGTAGCATGTGAAGCTGGAATAGAACCTATGCACTTCTTAATGACAACACAATGATGTCACTGGGGGATGGGTTTCTCAGGTATGCCAGATTATTGAGGGACACATAATCGAGACTGTACTATACCATGGAACTCTAGCATACCTTTTATTGTATGCTATATTTTATAGGCAGCCAATGAAGCCACTCTCGAGAGCCCAAGTTAAAACGTAATAAAGGAAAATGGTCTACTCAATGGTGGAAACTCAAACAAATGAACCTTTCTTCCCGAGGGACACCTTTCATAAACTAATACAATCAATGGTCCTAAGCCATGCAGATTACTGTAATGGAATCTACGCGGGATGCAAAGAACAACTCACAAAAAAACTCCAAACCGCCAAAACACAGCAGCCAGACTGATTTATGGTAAACCACAATTTGAAAGTGCTAAACCCCTACGAGAAAAGCTGCACTGGCTCCCAATCAAAGAATGGATCATCTTCAAAATCTGTACTTTGGTCCACAAAATCATCTACGGCGTAGTCCCAGGATACACGACAGACCTCATAGATCTACCAACTAGAAACAGACTCAGATCAGCACGATTATACCTAAACCTACATTATCCAAACTGCAAAGGGTTAAAATACAAAACAATTTATGCATCTAGCTTCTCCTACATAAGCGCACAACTATGGAATGGACTCCCATATGCAGTGAAAACAATACATGACCACCTAAATGCCATCAAATCATTAAAAACCCCACCTCTTCAAAAATTCTTATCCCACAGATCCAAAATAAATCCTCACACCCAGCAACACACCATAATCCAGTGATCGTACTGGACAATTTACTTCCTCTTTCCCCTCGACCTCTGACGGCTTGATTCACTTCTACCTCATTTGACCACAGCACAGTCTTGTATTTGTTATCAACCGAAATGGCAAACGCCTTGACGGTACTTTGTAAGCCACATTGAGCCTGCAAATAGGTGGGAAAATGTGGGGTATAAATGTAACAAATAAATAATAAGTAAGTCGCCTCAACACTGGTATAATATGAGTACTGCAGGCTGAAATATACTTGGATCAGTGGCGTAGCTAGGTGGGGCGCAGGGGGAGCGGTCGCTCCCCCAAAACAGATTTTTGGAAGAGATGGCGCCTAAACGCCAAATGCCTGCAGTGCCAATGGCTTTCTCTGCCTCCTTCCCCCTCCTGTGCGAGTCTTGCACCTACTCCGAGTCCTGTCTCTTCCGCCTGCTCTCGCCCAGCCGCGTGGTCGCTCGGTTTCAAAGCCCTGAGGCGTTCTCCTTCCGACACCTCCCTCCTCTAATGCAACTTCCTGTCTTCCGCACAGGTGGGAGGCGTCTGAGGGAGAGGCCCCGATGCTGGCAGAAGGCTGGCTATGTGAATCGCCGGTGTTGGAGGAAGAATGCCTCAGGGCTTTAAAAACAAGCGACCACATGGATGGGTAAGAGCGGGCGGAAGAGACAGGATTCGGAGTAGGTGCAAGACTCGCGCGCAGAGAGGGAGGAGGCAGATAAAGCCATTGGCACTTCAGGCATTTGGCGCTTAGACGCCATCTCTTCTAAAAATCTGTTTGGGGGAGCGACCACTCCCCCTGCGCCCCACCTAGCTATGCCACTGACTTGGATGTTCAGTTCTGGCTATTTCTGGGTACCAACACTGACTATTTGATCTTCAGAGGATCTTAGAAGTTATTTGTGTTGGTATAGGGGTAGCTATCTGGTCAAGATAGGCCTGCTCTTTATGCAATTCTATTTGACCCTGTAGATCACTGAATGCAGGAAATGTTGAATCTGCCTGTAGTCAGCTCCATAGAGTGCCACAGTGGTCTTTGTTGATGTTCAGTATGATTTAACCAGGTAGTAACCCCCCTCGCTGGTTCTAGCACTTTTGGTGTGGAGGAGTAGCCAAATGGTTAGTGCGGTGAGTTGAGAACCGGTTTTGATTCCCATTGCAGCTCCTTGTGACCCTGGACAAATCACTTAGGGAGCTTTTTTACTAAAGTGTGTTAAGCAGGGGCGTACCCAGACCTGACATTTGGGGAATGGGGGACAGAATTAACATGGGGGGGGGGGCACTAGGCATATAGGTGTGAGTAGTGCTTGGTATACTCCTAAATAATGCTTTCGAGTGCATTTGATAATGGATTTCTGAGTAAACTGTCCTGCATCAATATAAACCACATACACACTTATGGAAACTTTGGAAACACTGACATTTTGATCCCATAACTTAAATTTTACCATTATAGTAGACTTGAGTCTGGTCAACCCCTCAACACACATTACAGTATCCTGCAAAATAATTATTGCAGTGGCACATATCCCTCAACTTTGCTTTATTTCAAATATAAAATGTCTTATTAATCTGTATTAATAAAATAGGTAAATACTTTTGAAATTTTCTTTCCCTTCCTCTAGTTCTACTGCTTTCTCTCCTTTCTGATGCTGACATTAACCAGTTCAAGTCCCTGGAGTTCCTGACAGTGTTCCTTCCACCCCTTTCTCCCTTTGAAGGAACAGACAAATAAAGGATTGTCATAAATAGGGTAAAATCTTTGCAGTGGGATCACTGTGATAGCAGCTGAGAGGTATCCATAGCAATGTTAACAACATAACTGGGCAGACTGGATGACCAGATGTTTTCCTGCATTGTAATTTACTGTGCTTCTGTGTTCACTGAAGGATGAGGCGCTAAGGGATTTTTGGTTTTTTGCTGTTGACTATAGCAGCAATGCTGCTGAGACAATGTTTTCTTTCTTCTTTGCTGTGAGGCCTCCCTATCCCTGCCAGGTAAGTGTGGTATTCACTTGCAGCAGCCACCTCGCCCTTCAGTTGAGCTTCCAAGTACTGGTGGCTGACAGTTCTCGGCTGTACACACAAGGCAGGGAGTAGATCCTAGAGCAGGTACAGAGGAAGATGCTGGCCATGAACCAGGCTGGAGATCAGAAACTGAGGAAAAAGGCCTGTCCCAGATAAGGAGACATCTAGAAGATGACCATACTGTGTTGCAAGAAACAGTAGAGATGTATCTTTACTGTCTCTCAGGGACATGTGTCCAAGTTGCTGAATTTTTCCATACACTAAGACAGAAAGGAACCTTACCCCTATGTCAAGGTATGTTTGAGGTGATAGGACTCTCAGATGCACAAAGAATGCTGATCTCAGCAGTTGAATTGTAGCTGAAAAGAGATGTGTTTTTTTTCTGCAGTTTCTAAGGTAGAACAATATATAAAGGCAACATATCAAAATGCATTTGGAAATTCTTTTTAATCAGGCTGGTGTCTTTCTAGCACATTTTCTTTGTCACCATTAGTATTTTCTTTTTCTCTACATATGGTACAGAATAATCACTGGTGCTTCCATGAATAATGCTGTTCTTATACTTTTAACTTTTACGATGTGCATTTATTTATTTATTTGTTGCATTTGTATCCCACATTTTCCCACCTACCTGTATTTGCAGGCTCAATGTGGCTTACATAGTACCGTGATGGTGATCGCCAGTTCCGATATGAGAAATACAGAGTGGTATTGCGTTAGAGTTCATGAGTGACAGAGTAAATTAAGGAATCAAGGAGAAGAGTTGAGTTTTGTCCAGTTCTAGTATAGGTTTCGTTATGTTGCATGGCTCTGGTGTTTAAGTTGGATCGTTATGGTATGCCTTTTTGAACAAGTTGGTCTTTAATGATTTCCGGAAGTTTGTTAGGTCATGCATTGTTTTCATGATGTTTGGTAGTGCATTCCAGAGTTATGTAGTGTGGGAGGTTACTGAGAGGACGGTCGCAAGGAAAGTGAGAGCTGCCCAAGAAAGAGCGAAGGAGGAAAGCACATGTCCCGTTTGAGCAGGAAGCTCGCCCCCTGGTGGGTAAAAGAGTGGGGGAAGGAAGGGATAAGGTGAGAACTACTGGCCCATAATGCATCTGACCTAAGACAGCATGGGCAAGTGGGGGAGGAGGAGCAGGATTGGGAGATGAGCTCCAATCAGGGTGATGATGAACAGCTGGGGGAACCTGAATGGGAGGAGGAGTGATGGAATGGGATAAAGTGGAAAAGTCATGGGAGAGGGAGGAGGAAGGAATGGAGGTGTCTGCATGGGCTCAGACTAGAGGAGCCAAGGTGAGAGGTTTGCTGGCTGCTGTTTTTCCTAAACTGAGTGGTATTGGAAGAGATGAATTGAGGCACCTGGGGAAGAGGCTGTGGCAGAAAGTAACCCAGACTGAGGTGGAGGAGAGAGTGAAACTGCCTGCCGGGTGGAAGTTGTCAGCAAGTTGGCTTGAATACTGCTGGGGAGAAAGGAAGATAATATTGAATTGCTGTGAGTTATATGCAGCAGGCTGGAAGGAACAAAGGTCAATGATTGAAATGTGAACTTTATGTTACCAGCCAGTGAAGGAACCCTTATGTAACCCTGTGAATTTTAACAAGGGTTAATGATGAAGGGTGAAATAACGTCAAGTATTGCAAGCAGGATGAACTGTGTTATGTGAAAAATAAAAGAGGAATTCTTTAATAATATGACTGGAGTCTTTGGTCATCCTTTGGGGATATACTATCCATAAATCACCGTGGGGAAGTTCCTTGATGGAAGGAGGAAAGGGAGGTGGAGATCAGGTGGTGAGTGGCCCGGTGGCAGATGGAGCAGGAGTCAGCGTTGGAACAGCCTGGCTAAGCAGGGTCAACCATGGCTAAGGAATGGAAGGGAAACCTGCCCGGTGGCAGATGGAGCAGGAGTCAGTGTTGGAACAGCCTGGCTAAGCAGGGTCAACCGTGGCCAAGGAGTGGAAGGGAGACCTGCCGACAGTAGGAGAAACTGGATGCATAGGTTGATTTATATTTTAGTCCTTTGCAGCTTGGGTAGTGAAGATTTAGGTATGTGCGTGTTGTCCTTTTGTGTTTCTGGTTGGTAAGTCTACGAGGTGTGCCATGTATCAACAATCAATCAATCAACAATCATTTCTAAAGCGCTACTAGGGTTACGCAGCGCTGTACAATTCAAACATAGAAGGACAGTCCCTGCTCAAAGAGCTTACAATCTAAACGACACGAGAAAAAACTAAGGACAAGTGAACAATCTAGGAGGACGAGTGAACAGTTAATCTGATAGGGTGGATAGATTGGGGTATTTTATATTTCTCAAGCGGTTAGGCGCCGAAGGCAGCATTGAAGAGGTGAGTTTTAAGCAGAGATTTGAAGATGGGTAGGGAGGGGGCCTGGCGTATGGGTAAAGGAAGATTATTCCAGGCATAGGGTGAGGCAAGGCAGAATGAGCGGAGCCTGGAGTTGGCAGTAGTAGAGAAGGGCTTTGTCCTGTGAGCGGAGGTTGCGGGCGGGCATAGGGGGAGATGAGGGTGGAGAGGTAGTGAGGAGCCGCGGCCTGAGTGCATTTGTAGGTAAGGAGGAGGAGCTTGAATTGTATGCGATATCTGATCGGAAGCCAATGAAGTGATTTGAGGAGACGGGTGGTGTGAGTATAACGGTTTTGGTGGAATATAAGACGTGCAGCAGCGTTCTGAATGGATTGAAGGGGGGATAGATGGCAGAGTGGGAGGCCGGGAGGAGTAAGTTGCAATAATCGAGGCGAGAGGTAATGAGAACGTGGACGAGAGTTCTGGTGGTATGCTCAGGAGGAAAGGGCGAATTTTGCTGATATTGAGGAGGAAGAAGCGACAGGTCTTGGCAGTCTGTTGGATTTGCGCAGAGAAGGAGAGGGAGGAGTCGAAGGTGACTCCGAGGTTGCGGGCAGATGGGACGGGGAGGATGAGGGTGTTATCACAGAGAAAGAGAGTGGAGGAAGAGGAGAAGTGGGTTTAGGAGGAAAGACAAGGAGCTCGGTCTTGGACATGTTCAGCTTCAGGTGGCGGTTGGACATCCATGCCGCAATGTCGGATAAACAGGCCGATACCTTGGCCTGAGTCTCCGCAGTGATGTATACCGGGGTCTCCCCATGAATAATTTTATGGACTAGGGTGCAGATTTGAATGCTATTCGTTCTTTGATTGGGAGCCAGTGCAGTTTTTCTCGTAGGGGTTTGCTTGCATTAAGCTTTTTACCCTGAGGATAAGAATGTCCCAGATGATCACACTTTCTTCCTTCTCCATATTTTTGTTCAGGTCATGATCCCAGTATTTTTGGCCACAGCTATGTTATAATATGTACATAGCTTCCAGTAAAGGAACCTGCTACCTTATTATTTCTTTCTGTACATAGGCTTTCTGACGTTAGCACATCAAACCTAGTTCAGGGTTCCTTTTGCTAAGCTGTGGGAAAAAAGGGCCCTGCAGTGGGTATAAAGCTATGGCCATGTGGGAGGAAGCACCTACTGCCACCCACTGAGGTAGCGCTAAGGGATCGCGCGGTAACCTGGTTGGCGATGCCTGAATACCGCTGGGTTAGCATCGTGCTATTAAATTTCAAAATATTTTCTGGTGTACTGGAAATGGTGCACGCTTGAGCAGGAGCTACTGCCAGCAGCTGCTTTGGGCTGGCGGTAATTCTGGGACAGCGTGCAGTAAGCCCACATTGGTCTTACTGACACTTTGTAAAAGGATCCCTCAGTGCCTCAAAATCTGCATTTGTCTGTGTGTGTCGTTTATTTTCATTGTTGCTGACTGTGAACCATCTTTGTCTGTATTTCACTATCTTTTACTGTGATTACCAATCTCTAATCTTTACGTCAAAATTGGCCTCTCCATGACCATTCCACCATCAGATTTTAATCTAATTGTTTCAGAAGTAACTCACTATGGTGCTCATTTTCAGAGCACATGGACTTACAAAGTTACGTGGTAACCCCCTAGGTAACTTTTGTAAGTCTATGTCCTTTCAAAATGAGCCTCGCATATGTCCCACTATGGTTGTGTTTCAGCCAATTTTTCTATCTGGTCAAATCCTTTGCAGAGCTTTTTCTCTTGTTTAACAAATTCTGTTGCATCTTGCTGGTCAACTTTTCATCATTCCTTCAATTCGTCAGAATTCTTGTCCAAGTTTCAGGATCAAAACTGACTGGCCATTTGATTTTGTACTTGAATTCGTTTTGAATACTGTGGCTCTTGATACTGTAAGTAAGATCAGAGGCCTCATCACACATATATACGATCCATAATATTTTATTATAAACCATGGTGTCCTGCATAAGCCAAGCAGTAGAGAAAATGTATATAACATAAATGATTACCTCCCTCCCCCAATATTCAAAGCTATTTAATGGCTAGATGCGGCCGCTGATCAGTTTATTCATATAGAGGGGCATAATCGAATGAAAACGTCTATCTCCATGGGCGTTTATCTCCGAGAATGGGTCCGTGAAGGGACGGACTGAACCGTATTTTCGAAAAAAATAGACGTCCATGTTTTATTCGACAATTTGTGAGCTGGGCGTTTTTGTTTTTCAGTGATAATGGAAAATGAAAGCGCCCAGCTCAAAAACGAATAAATCCAAGGCATTTGTTCGTGGGAGGGCCAGGAGTCGTAGTGCACTGGTCCCTCTCACATGCCAGGACACCAACCAGGCACCCTAGGGGGACTTTTACAAAAACAAAAAAAAAGGTAAGAGCTCCCAGGTGCATAGCACCCTTCCCTTGTGTGTTGAGCCCCCCAAATCCCCCTCAAAACCCACTGCCCACAAGTCTACACCATTACTATAGCCCTACGGGGTGAAGGGGGGCACCTACATGTGGGTACAGTGGGTTTGGGGGGTTGGACGATTAAGCATTAAGCAGCACAATTGTAACAGGTAAGGGAGGGATGGACCTGGGTCCACCTGTCTGAAGACCACTGCACCCCCTAACAACTACTCCAGGGACCTGCATACTGCTGCCAGGGAGGTGGATATGACATTTGAGGGTGAAAATAAAAAGTTGTGAAACCATGTTTTGTGGTGGGAGGGGTTAGTGACCATTGGGGGAGTCAGGGGAGGTCATCCCCGATTCCCTCTGGTGGTAATCTGGTCATTTAGGGCACTTTTTGGGGCCTTATTCGTGAAAAAACAGGGTCCAGAAAAAGTGCCCTAAATTCTAGCTACAAACGCATACTTTTTTTCCATTATCGGCGAAAGGCGCCCATCTCTCCTCGGCCGATAACCATGCCCCAGTTCCACCTTTGCCACGCCTCCGACATGCCCCCGTCAACTTTGTACGCTTCCGCGATGGAGTGCAGTTGAAAACGTCCAAAATCGGCTTTCCATTATACCGATTTATTCGTTTTTGTGAGATAAACGTCTATCTCCCGATTTGGGTCGAAATCTAGGCGTTTTTCTCTTTCAATTATAGGTGGATAGAGGGGCATAATCGAACGGCGCCGGCCATCTATATGGCCGGCCCCGCAAAGCAGCACCCCGACCGTATTATCGAAATAAGATAGCCGGCTATCTTTCATTTCGATAGTATGGTCGGAGCCGGCCAAATCTCAGCATTTGGGCTTTAGAGATGGCCGGCATTGGTTTCCGGCGATAATGGAAACTAATGCCGGCGATCTCAAACCTGGCCAATCCAAGGCATTGGTCGTAGGAGGAGCCAGCATTTTTAGAGCACTGGTCCCCCTGACATGCCAGAACACCAACCGGGCACCCTAGGGGGCTTTGCAGTGGACTTCAAAAATTGCTCCCAGGTGCATAGCTGCCTTATCTTGGGTGCTGAGGCCCCCCAAATCCCCCCCAAAACCCACTCTCCACAACTCTACACCACTACCATAGCCCTAAGGGGTGAAGGGGGCACCTACATGTGGGTACAGTGGGTTTTGGGGGGGGGTTGGAGGGCTCCCCATTTACCTCCACAAGTGTAACAGGTAGGGGGGATGGGCCTGGGTCCCCCTGCCTGAAGTGCACTGCACCCACAAAAAACTGCTCCAGGGCCCTGCATACTGCTGTCAGGGAGCTGGGTATGACATTTCAGGCTGGCATAGAGGTTGGAAAAAAATGTTTAAAATTTTTTTTTCGGGGGTGGGAGGGGGTTGGTGACCACTGGGGAGTAAGGGGAGGTGATCCCCGATTCCCTCCAGTGGTCATCTGGTCAATTGGGGCACTTTTTTGAGGCTTGGTCCTAAAAATAAATGGACCGAGTGAAGACGGCGAAGTGGTCATCAGAGCCAGCCTTCTTTTTTCCATTATCGGCCGAAGCCGGCTATCTCATAACCACGCCCCCCGTCCCACCTTCCATACCCTGTGGAAACGCCCCATTTTACTTTGGCCAGCTCTGCAACGGAAAGGAGTTGGAGCCGGACAAAATCGGCTTTCGATTATACCAATTTGGCCGGGTTCAGGAGGGCCGGCCATCTCCCGATTTATGTCGGAAGATAGCCGGTGATCTCCTTTGAAAATAAGCAGGATAGGCGCCTAACCGTGGATATTCAGCTGGAGACAGCGTTATTTCCCATTAGCGGTTATATCATATGACACAGCCAGTTAGATGTGGATATCAGTGCATAACCGGCTGTGTTCGGTGGTTAAAATAGGCCTGCTATTTATGCCACCTATCTTTAATTGCTATAAAGTTAACCGGTTGGTGCTGAATATAAGCTTAACTGGTTAACTTTTTAGTGGTTAAAAAAAAAAACCTGGATATTCAATGCTCGTCACCAGAAATGGCCCGGCATTGAATATCCGAGATTAACACTGGTGGCGGACAGCAAAAGTGTTACCTGCCGCCGGCTAAATATTGGGCCCTAAGCTCTTGAGATATACAATTGTGCAATCACTGGCTCTTATAAAATTGTCTGGTGGGCTGGATCAGTGAAGATTTCAATAAACTAAGTTAAAATTTGAGGCTAACCTACCGTTCCAAAGCTGTATAACAGCACCTAGCACCTAGAAAACAATACAAGACATCTGTGATATACAAATCCCAAAGTTAACATATTCCAGTTAATAGATTCAAATAAAATCTTTTTTTTCACCTTTGTTGTCTGGGCTCTCCACCTTATGGCCATGTGTAAGAGTTCTCTTACTGCATGGCCATGTGTGCTGGGAGCTTTTTTACCTGCTGCGGTAAAAAGGACCCTGGTGTGTGGGAAAAATGACCCCTTCTGCTAGCGCAGGGCCCTTTTTCCCCCAGCTTGGTAAAGGACCCCTGAGTTCATAAAATGGAGGTGTATGCTGGATGTTCCCAGCACATGGATGTCCATTTGGACAGGCTGTATCCTGTTCTAAAATACATGGGAAATGGACATCCATTTGTGATGTATTGACTTAGACATCCATCCACATTCTGAGTTGGACGTCCTTTGTAAAATGCTGTTCCATAAGTACAGCTTCTCTGAAGATGCAAACGTATGTTTGTGTACTCTATACTTGGTGGACCCTTTATTTTATATAATACTTATGTGTATTGCAACTCTGCCCTATCTCCACCCAACAATATCTCCAGAACACCTACCCATGAAGAAATTGGAGAGTCATGGGATAGGAGGTAGTGACCTATTGTGGCTTGGTAAAATCCACTGCTTATTTCTAGGATAAGCATCATAAAATATATTGAACTTTTCTGGGACCTTGCCAGGTATTTGTGACCTGGATTGACCACTGTTGGAAACAGGATACTGGGCTTGATGGACCTTTGGTCTGTCCCAGTGTGCAATACTTATGTACTTATGCACTGATCTTGTCAGCATGTATACTTGTACATGTCGATTTAGCAACAGTGTTATAAGCATGATTATCCTCATGTACAGCATTATTTACATATGGAAAATACTTTAAAAACTTTCATTATAGTTCTAAACCACTGTCAATGCCTGTTTGAATAGTATGACAAGTATATTACATTTGGTTGTTATTTTTTTAACTGTGTAAGGACTACAGACAAATAGGTTGTATATCTCTACATGTGGTAGAGACATACAACTAAAAATAGATTTTATTGCATAGTTTAAATATTCATAACAGCATGTAGACTGTTCCTTTTTGTCATGCATGGGGAAAGGGATGTGTATAAACTTTTATTGAAGTTAGATACCAAAAAATGGGAACAAAAAAAACACGTATTAAAATAAATGAGTATAATACAAGGGTTAAATAAAAGTAATGGCCTCCATCTCTTTAACTTTTATTAAGTAATGAATTTTAAAATTAAAATAATGCATGAGACTTGCTCTTGATTACATGGACTTACTTTTCTACACAGTTACCACCATTCACTTCACATTTTTGCAATGATAGAAAAGTTTTTGAATGCTAAGTCAATGGGTGCAGCAAGGTCTCAGGCCGAAAATGGGCCGTGCGCTGATTTTAAATTTGCCGCACGTCCAGTTTCAGCCACAAAAAAAATGCTGTTTTTCCGGGGGCACTGAAAAAAAATGATCCAAAACACGCGCCTACAACCAGCACAGGCCACATTTGGCACACCTTAGCAAAGGACCCTTAACCCTTATAAATGTAAAAATAAAAAGAATGAGAAAAAACTCTCTAAATCATATTCATCAGTTTTCCAATATTGTCCTTTCTTTAAAATATAGGGGATTTTTTGAGTAATGCGATAATAAATCTGATATTTGTTGGGCATGTTTGCTACTGTTAAAACTGGTTAATGATCTTTTCTATATATATTTTAAGAACATTTTTTGAAAGATTTTTTAAATTACTGGGTATGATATAGGGAGTTTTCTCATTTTTTTTAACAAAAATTAAACCATTATTTGCCATATAAATTTAGGAAGTCACCATTTATCTTCCAGTGTGAGCAACAAGAAATGTATGTTCCCTTTGGAATTCTGTAAGAAAATTGTGACCTGAATTTGGCAGTGTCAGAGACAGGATGCTGACATTGACAAACCTTTGGTCTGATCCAGTATTTCACTCTCTGGGTCCTTTACAAAGACGTGCTAGCAGTTTTAAGCGCATGTTAATCATTAGCGTGCGCTAAACATTAGATCTACCCATAGAAATATATGGGTGACTCTAATGTTAGTGCGTGCTTATTTTTAGCGCATGCTAAAAAAGCTAGCACGCCTTTGTAAAAGGACCCCCTTGTGTGTTATGTTCTATTGGTAAAACACTTTTACCTGAAAAATGTCCTTGAATATTGCCCATCCATATAATTTTATTTTATTAAAGTTCCTGCAAAAAAATACTGCTTTTAAAGCTTTCAGAGTGTTTGACAGACTTTAAAACCGTTTTGATTTTTTAAATAATTTACTGATATGCGGTGTGTCATCCAACAGACTTTATGTTCTCTGTAACCTTAGATAATTGATCAATTAGGCCTAACACGAGGAGTTAGGGTAGTTTTCTCTCCATCCCTTGTTTTGCTCCTATGGTTTCATCAGTTTTGAAGAGTAATCAACTAGAATTTGGGTAATTGCTTTCTTTGTAGATTTACAGTCTTTCCCTTAGCAGATAAACTGGTTTCTCTACCTTCAACAGGGGAAGCTGCAGCTGAAAGATTGTAAGACTGAAATCCCTCACACCCACCAGGCTGACTGATCCCAGATTGGGGGAAGGAACTTCATGTATGCCCCCTCACTGAGGCAAAACAGTTACTAATATTTATTTGTATAATTGGCATATAGTAACAGGCTCATTTTCGAAAGAGAAGGATGTCCATCTTTCGACATAAATAGGAAGATGGATGTCCTTCTCCCAGAGACGTTCAAATTGGTATAATCGAAACCCGATTTTGGACATCTCCAACTGTAGTCCATCGCAAAGATGTCCACATTTCAAAGGGATGTGTCAGAGGTGTAGTGAAGGCGGGACTTGGGTATGTCTAACACTTTTTTTTTTGTTACATTTGTACCCCGCGCTTTCCCACTCATGGCAGGCTCATGCGGCTACATGGGGCAATGGAAGGTTAAGTGACTTGCCCAGAGTCACAAGGAGCTGCCTGTGCCTGAAGTGGGAATCAAACTCAGTTCCTCAGTTCCACAGGACCAAAGTCCACCACCCTAACCACTAGGCCACTCCTCCACTCCACTTGGACGTCTTTGACCCATAATCTAAAAAAGCAAGGACGTCCATGATGAACACTTGGACTTTTCCACCCGGATGTGTTTTTTTTTAATGAATAAGGCACAAAAAGGTGCCCGAAATGACCAGATGACCACCAGAGGCAATTGAGATGACCTCCCATTACTCCCCCAGTGGGTCACTAACCCCCTCCCACCCTCAAAAAATATCTTTAAAAATAT